>NC_072464.1:21222955-21365455 GCF_027596085.1 Anoplopoma fimbria | reverse complement strand
GGACAAATGTGTTTTTATGGCCCTGTCCAGCCTCGTTCTCAATCTCATTCACAAAGAAAATAACTCTGGATTTGGCTATTTTACAACTCTTATGACCTATTGATGTAAATGAGTGTTACTGGGAAGATGATTTACCTCAAAAGAAAGTATCTCCTTAGTCACATACCTCTCTTTTCCACTGTGACTGTGACCCATCATGTGACAGACCTGGGAAGTGTAATTCCACAACTTGGCCAGTAGGTAGAGTTTTCATCAGAGCCTGGCGCTCTGTGTGAGGGCTTGCGGTAGTATGACAGCTTCCAAAAAGTGAAGCCTAACATCCCGATTGCCCCCCTGGTGGCTGTCATTTTAAACTTCAATATCGCAGCGTTCAATATCATGTTCATTTAATTGTGGGAGGCTCAAATCGTGATCCCGATCAATATAATTGTGCAGCCCTAGCTGATGGCTGCCCATCAATCTCAACCCTCACACACACAGCAATAATCAGTGCGGAGTATTAATCTCTATCTGCAACTCACCGAGGAATATTTACACCACAGCGGCTCTGCTACCAGTCCTCTGGGTGTCTTTAGTCAGCCTGCGTGGTTCCTGTCCCACCCAGCCTCTCTGTGTTAACACACACACACACACACACACACACATATTCACACACATATTCACACACACATCCACTGCGGTTTAGACTAGGTGAGTAAATTGTTTTCTATTCTCGAGGTATTTATCAACCGCGGTGCCGCCCGTTGGACCAACGGCTTCCGTAATGGATCTGATTAATGGCCGCTTATTAACAAAAGCTCTGTTGTTCGGGCCCTGAGGGCTCTGTGTAATTCTAGAGCCCAGCGCTGATATAATGGCCTATTTTAGGAGCTCTGTGATTAAGCACCATTAAGCGGCGAGCAAAGCCAGGCTTTGGACGACTTCAATGGCAGCAAACGTAAACGCGACCGTGTCCCCGGGGTCCCTCCATCCCTCTCCGTCCGTCTCACTCCGTCTCTGCGTCTGTCTGTCTGCCTGCCTCTGTTATTGAAATGGAGAGCTGTATTTATATTGAGTTTGCAGAAGGATTCTCCAGGGGGGAGGGGGGGCAAAATGTATCTACATTTTGTACAAACGGTAAAGTCATATTGCGTCACTAGCCATTGGCAAAATGGGAAATCCATGTTGAGGACGGAGTATTTCACTCTGGGAAATTACGGGTCCGAATTAATCTGTGAGTTTGTGAAGTGGACGTCATTTTGCGCAGCACAGATTTAGTATGACGAAGAGCGAGATCAGGCGCTACGCCAAACTACACCCCCAGACAAAGACTGCTATAACTCCACTGCCACCAGCATGCTAACGGCTGACATGGCTACATTTTCTCTTTACCTGCATGCTTATCTGGTTTAGCCTTAGACCACACAGCTAGATACAACAGCAAAAGGCGTTTTGATTAAAAACAATTAAATGTTTGCTAAGCCCTTAGTTTCTACTACTCCATTTAAGCATTGCAAATAGTTTACAATAACAATGTCGGCACATTTACCTTTCTAAATTCGGAATATTATTTTAAACTATGTGTAATTGATTTCAGACAAAACAGCTTTTGATTTCTAGCCAAAGATCAGAGATTTAACTGGCTGAAAATACTTCTGTCGCCGTCCGATTTAATCGACATTGAAGGTAAACTAAATTAGCTTACCTTCTGGCATGACTTTTTAAAGGTTCAAGTAGCCCTGGAAAGAGTTTAACATATGCGTTTGTTTCCTGTCAATATATATTGTGCTAAAGGTATGTCAAGTAAAAAGTGAAGAAGACATAAATAAGATAAGATAAGATAAGATAATCCTTTATTAGTCCCGCAGTGGGGAAATTTGCAGGCTTACAGCAGCATAGGGTAAAGTGCACACAAGAGACATAGTAGAAGAAAGACAAGATAAAAATAAAAATGAAATAAAAAAACAAGTATTATGAATAAGCAATAAAAAACAGTAGAAAATCAACAATAACTGAAATATTATATTTACAAACAGAAAAAAATATACATTATTGTCATTGTCTTGCAGGGTAGAGCTAGTTAGTCCCAAGGATCAAACTCTTATTTAAGTCTAACATAACCTTGTTATTGTATTATTTTACCTAAGACATGAAAACATAAGAACAATTATAATCTAAATACTTTTTATCCAAACTGAAAATGGAAAGAACAATCTTAAACTGTGGGGTTTATTATACATCCATTTATAACAGTGACAACAATCAAACACTGTCCTCACTGCTTTATCATAAACAAAGCCTCATAACTTAATCTAATTAAAACAATAATTCAACATTAATAGGCTAAAATAATTGCATATAGGGTGTTTTGCTGCTACCAAATGCCAAAAACATGTCAAACTAAAATAATGGAACAGTATGTTAGGGTTCACGTTGCGAGAGAAAATGTTTTCAGGATGGGTTCTAACTGATGTGTAAGTTCTCTGGTATAATACATTTGGTTTTTGGAGTCTTTTTCTTATAGTTTGAAGCTAAAAATACAAATTCATGTCTTCACAATGTGGCTTTGTTAAAAAAGGACACAGATCACCTCACCTTCAGTGGTGTTTTTACACATTTTTGCGTCTCGTTTGTGTCTCTGTATCTGCTCCTCCAGTAAGCTTCTTCATCCTTCCTGCTGTTTTCACTGTCCACCTCCCTCCCTCTCCTCCTCCTCCCCCCTATTTATCCCACCCTTCATCTCTCCCCAGGCCCTGGCGTTCTCCCCTGGCTCCTCTGGGGAGGGTGGTAATAATTATTATGTAAATAAATACGCCTGCTGTAATCACATTCGTGCCACTGATCCAATTAGAGAGCTGATAGCAGGCGGCTGATTGCGTGGACTGGCGGCTGATGGTCAGGGCCTGTCTGTCTGTCTGACTGGGGGGAAAACAGGCATTAGCGGGGGGCTAGCAGACCGGCTGTAATGAAAGCCGCTTGGAGCCGCGTTGCATGCAGTCATGTACTCTAAATAATGCTCTTTGAACCAGGACCCTGCGTTGTCTGCCAGCCTCTGTCCCAGTGTGTGTGTTGGTCTGTATTTCTGCTATCATGATCCCTGGCTCTGGATCACTTTCACCATACATCAGCTTATCGCCAATTACTGCCTCGTTGTGATTCTCATCAGCTTAATGACGCTCCGCTGAGACCGCCGTCGTCAGCCTCACCCCCAAGCATCACCCCCCAGCCTCCATCTATACTCGACTCGGTGGCCGCTCGTCACTTTAGGATTTTCTCAAATGACGTGTGTTTAATGACGTCTTTTGTACACTTAAGTTTGTCTGTACTTTTGGGGCCGTCAGTGTTTGGTTTTTTAAATTTCTGTCAAAAAATATGGAGCTTCAAGTTTCCATCGTGGGGCATGGTTTACTCCACCTAACGCACTGTCGACACAGAAGATAAAATAAGCCCTTATTACTTTGACAGACCTTTTTGTATTTCTACCTTTTGGATCGGCGTCAAGAGCGTTTTTACAAATCATCACTTCTGTGTTTTTCTTTTTCGAGCGGTGGTCTGAATATGATAACTTACATTAACGGATACCGCAATCCCAGGATCGTCCATGTGAAATATGTCAGTTTCGTGGCAGCATCATCGCGCTGCCAACCGTAGGCCCATACTTTCCAAGGGTGTGGGCACAGGCGAGTGGTTAAAGGAGGAGGGGGGGCATTAGTTCTAACCTCACCGTTTGCCCAGGGGCCATACTCCCACCACCATGTGTCGGCTGAGTAGACTACTGTTAATGTTGGGAAGTAATGTATGGGTCCCAGTGCTAACTCCCTGCCTTTTACATCTCAATCAGGTCACTCTAGTTTATTTATATATTGTCTGGGGGCAGCGGGGAGGGAGCACGGGGGCTAAGAGATGAATGTGGCAGTTTTTTCTTCTTCCCCTCTCTCTCTCTCTCTCTCTCTCTCTCTCTCTCTCTCTCTCTATTTAGTTAGCAAAAAGCTTTTATAATGAATTTGAAAGGCGGCACAGATCCAAGCGTTTGAAATTCCCAGAGCACTGCTAAGTGAAAGACGGAGATGAAGGGGGAGGAGGGGGCTGGGGGAGAAAGAGAGAGAAAAGAGAAGTTGAAAAAACAAAATGCATTAACTCAGAAAATGTGGACTGGATTAAAAAACATATTAATGCATCTTCATTTTTTCCCCATGCTGTTTTATTTCCTCGTGTATTCATTAGTATTTTCCTTCTCTGCCTCTCTCTCTCTTTCTCTCTCCCCTCCCTCCCTCCCTCTGCCCTCTTTACAGTTTGCTCTTACCCAGTTGGTCGCACGCTATTAAACAAACAGTCCTAATATTTTGAGCTGGCTGGCAGTTTGAATTTCATCTCGCCGACGCATCTTGTTTCTCTCAAGCCCTGACTGTTTTGACATGCGCCCCGATTAAATTATAAACAAGCAGGCCTCCTGATGGTGATGCTGGAGCCACTAATTTCCCTAATTGTTTGCAGTTGTCTGGGAGGCGAGGCTAGGAGGCCCGGGCCTGATCCCACTGACGGGCACGGCCTAGTTAAAGGAGGGAGGGAGGGAGGAGTAAGGGAAGTAGAAAGGAAAGAAGAGGGGAGAGAGGAAAGGAATAGAAGGAGTGAGGAGATCTGGTAAAAAAAATGGTAAGAAATCAGAGTTAGGACTTCCTCGGTTGGTTTACTCACCCGCCTTCAAACTCACTCATTAGAGACCCAAATGGTTGACCTTCAGTGACCTGGTGAGCAGTGGTGGGAGAAGTACTCAGACCATTTACCTAAGTAAACGTACCAGTTCAACACTTTAAACGTATTCCATTACTAATACCTGCATTCAAAATTTTACTTGAGCAAAAGTACTATTATCAGAGAAATGTACTCGTATGAAAAGGAAAAGTTCTTATTCCAGAGAAAAGTGGTTCCTGTGAGCGTTATATTATTAAAATATATATTATTAGGTTTTAATGTTGTAGCTTGTTGAGTTGTAAACTAGTTATAACTACTGTAGGTTCACTAATGTGGTGTAGTCTGGCTATTTCCAGCCTAGAGGGTCAGGCCCCATCTAAACAGTCACATGATGAATCTGGGGATAAATCAACAAATTTGTATTCATTTTCTAGCCATTTGTCTAAGCTTTTTTGGGAAATAAATGGTTCTTTCCTCTTTGAGCCTTTGAATAGTTATTTAAATCCAATCCTGAAATGTTTTGGTTCTGCTGTAGATTTAAAATTGTGATTAAAAAATGTATTTAATTCTATTTATCTATTTTTTTCTTTTCTTTTTTTTCTTTTTTTTTAGGGGAGTTTTTCTTTATTATATATAGAGGATGTCGCATATATAGATTATATATATATATGATTATTTATATATATATATATATATATATATATAATTAAATTGAATTAATTATATTAATTTGTACTACTTCTAACGTAGTTATTATTATTCTCAATAACAATAATCCTAAGAATCAGAATAATAAGAATCATAATCAGAATAAAATAAACCATTTGAGGAGTCTTTGCTGGAACATACTACAACTCACAGACTTCTAAAAAATTACAATGCATTGCATCTTATAAACAAATCAAATGGTTTAAAATTCCTTTAACTGAAATTTTGCTAGCAGTAGGTAAAAGTGCAATATTGCTGAAATAATACAGCAGAAGAATAAAGTAGTAGAAAGAGTGAAATACCACAAAATACTCCTTAAGTTCAACATATGAGTCAATGTACTTGGACACTTCCCACCGCTGCTGACGAGGTGACGGCAGGAGTATGTCGGCATGGAAACGAGGCCAGGATAAATTTGGGGAATAATAAAAAACACATCAGTCCGTTATTTTCTCTTTGTCAGCCCTCGTTTATTTCACCCCCTCACCTACGGGTCATATCCAGTGTCACATGCGGCTGAGTTCCAGCAGTCGCCGATCACAACACGTCACTCCAGCCCATGATGATGTCACCCGGCCTTCCAGAGTCCTTTTCCAGATCTCCTGTGGGGCAGCCCACTCAAACAAGCCTGCTTTGTGACACAATGACTCACTCACATACACACAGTGTGCTGCTAGAAAGTCAAATAGAAGGTGTGTGTGTGTGTGTGTGTGTGTGTGTGTGTGTGTGTGTGTGTGTGTGTGTGTGTGTGTGTGTGTGTGTGTGTGTGTGTGTGTGTGTGTGTGTGTGGAGCTTTGGAAGCTTCTCTGTTCTCACTGGCATGGTTCTTGGTCTGTAATCATCCCAGTGATCCCGGTAAAAGTAGATAAAGGTTAACATTGTAAAACACACAAACATCTGTCTATTGTTTGTATGTATGTATGTGTGTGTTTTTTTTTTTTTGTCCTGCTCCAGATGAGAGTGGATGAAAGACTCCTGAGTGGAATTGTGAATGTTATCCACACTGGCATCAACAGACAGGCATCGTTACCTAGCAGACGAGGGTGCAGTCATATCGCCGCCGTCATCACCCAATCACTGGTATCGTCTGTGTGTGTCTGTGAGTGTGTGTGTGTGTGTGTGTGTGTGTGTGTGTGTGTGTGTGTGTGTGTGTGTGTGTGTGTGTGTGTGTGTATGCGCCCAATGAAGGCTAATTTAGCGTGACAGTGGAGATGGCTGGTATTGTTACTGAGCAGGTGAGCTAATACACCTTTCTAACACAGAGGTGAGACCTGAGGGAGAACACGTACACCAAACCAAACCTCTGCAGCTTCTTCTGTTGACACTGAGGGGGGGGAATGGCATTATGGTACTTTAATGTGACTGAAGTCATAAAAAAAGATAGAAAAACAGATTTATTGAATGGATTTTGGTGTTGGTCTGTCTGTTGGTTGGACCACTTTGGTCCTGTCTGAAATATCTCAACAACTGTTGGATGGATTGCCATGAATTTTGTGCAGACATTCATGTTCCCAAGAGGATATATTCTATATATTTTGGTCATTCTCTGACTTTTCCTCTAGCGCCAACAGCAGGTCAAAGTTTTATTTTCTTCAGTGAAATATCTCATTTATCTGATAGATGTATTCATGGTTCCCTGATGATTCATCCTGATGACTTTGTTTGTTTCTTTTTTGGTATTTAATTGAAGTATCTCAACAACTATCTGACGGGTTGCTTTGAAGTTTGGTTCATGTTCGCCTCAAGTTGAATTTGAATCACTTTTTTGCTGATCCTCATCTAGCGAGTTAAATCACATGACCAAATACCTGCAAAACTACAAAATCTTCTCATCAGCCTCAGCTATACTTAATTATAATTAGCAAATACTAGCATGCTAACAACAGCTAGCATGGCTGCAGACTCTTATGCTGTGTTTCAAATCGTATACTTTTTCTTTTTACCATTATATAATGTATGTACTTTTGCATACAACTGGGAGATACTACTCCATCATAACATTGCGGCTTTATCTTTGACCCTTTTGCTGATACATCCAATATTTGTGATGTCTGTCAATGAGCTAGTATCTGTCTGTGCTTTCTCGACGGCTCGGGTGGCGAATCTTACGCTGCGCTGAGGATTTTGGGTCAGAAAAGCCAGAAAAGTATGCTGACTTGCACGCAGCGGGACATCCTGGTATTTTTGGAGTCCTGCTTGTGACATGTATACTTAATCTTTTTCTGGCACACTGAATAGTAGGGTAGTATTGGAGCGCACCCTTAGTCTTGTTAAATCAGGACACGCTTTGTCTCTCCGATGTATTATTTTTAACTTCTTCAAGTGTGTTGTGTTTGTGTGCGTGTTGTGTGTGTGTGTGTGCTCTGTCAGCTGTTTAACTATTTCAACGGAAGGAGCCCATTATGTGACAGCTTGTGGTGATGAATATTGAATACACTGTGTGCAAATGTTAATGTCTGCAAGTGTGTGTGTGTGTGTTTGTGTGTGTTTGTGTGTATGTGTTCCTTCTTCAAAACGTGATAAGATCTGCTGGTTATTTCTTGAGGAGGAGAATGCATGCGATGTACTGTAGGAGCTGCATTCTCATCTTCATTTTAGTTTATTAACACACACATGCAGACCCGTTTTACATGCGTACTTTCACACAAACACACACACGCAACATTAGCGCACACACTGCTCTCCTTACTTACTTATTTTCACAGTAGTAAATATTTGAATGGCTCTTGTTTGTCTTTGTTCTGAATGAATAGCGGGTACACCAGAGGTGGAGGGTCACTGACGTTCAGCCGATCTACAGAATGATCGTTTGGATGTATTAAGATAAACAGACAGAGGGAGAATAAGTGACAGATGTCCATTCAAGCAGGACGTGATGCTCAATAGGCTACTGATGCAGTTAATGCCTAATTGAGAATTCACCACCTACGGTCGCAAATGATGAAACGAGAAGTTACTGACTGACATTGCTTACTGTCAAGTTCTGGGCACTTAATACTAAGACAGGAAATTATAAGGACAGGTATGAGATTAAGTTTAACTAAATGGAACATCAAATATTCCTAAAAGTAAACTCTGATGAGTGACTCAGGTGTCAGGTATCACAGTAGGAAAAGCTCTGGTGTGAATATCCAAGTTATTGATGGCTGAATTCCATTTAGCTGCGTCAGTTTCAGGGTTCAGGTGCTGGTTCACTGTCACACTGACACGGCTTAGAACGAAGACTTTGTTAATGTTATTACACCTGCGTTTTCCACACTATGACGGTCCAAAAAACGTCCGCTGGGGAAAAGAAGCCCATAAAAAAATTATATTTTGCCAAATTACAGCCATTTAACATGCTGACAAACATGAAAGGAAGTCAACAGGAAGTCTAATGCAGTACAGTGACAAATGGAAACTTACTTTATGGAGTGTTATTTAATTTTAATTAAATTATTTTTATGTAACTTATTTATTTTTCTTATTTTATGTAGCTTTACTCTGATCATCTTCTTCTTGTTAATGGTATTAATTAGTTTGTGGTGCAGATAACGTTGGGATAGAATGAAGCAAAGGGGCTGTCCAAACACAAGTCATAAAACTCCATTTACTGATTTAAAAATAGGTATTGATTAATTATTTTTGGGCCACCTATTGGTAGCAGGAACAAGCTGTAAACACAATGCTGATATTTTCGCAGACTTTTTGAGTTGATATAATGAAATAATTGCTTATTAACACATCCAGCAGATACAGAGCAACATTAGAATTCATCTGTAGTCTCTTTACCTGCTAAATGCTCCACTACGCTCACCAGCTAGTCGCTACCTGTGTGTCTGCTGCTTGGTGCTGACCAGGTACTGTGGAGCGTCCTTTGTAGAGCTTTCTGATTTGACTTTGTCTGAGGTTTGTTGATTAACAACAGTCTCTGCTCGCCGGCTCTGCTTCTCTATTCTCACCGCTGCCTCATTCCAGCAGTTGTTCCTCCAGCTTCTCTTGTCAGGAAGCATCAGTGCAGGGCAAGGTGCTCGCTGGCATCCAGGGACGGCCTCAGGCTGGGCTGTCCAACACACACCTGCCTCTTCTCTCGGACCTCCACCGCACCCACCATCACAGCCTGAGGGGGGCCGAGCTTTTGCCCGGGGGAACGAGGGCTGATCTAATGGCCCCTGATGTTCCTTCTGCCTGAACTGAACAATCAGATCTGTTCACTGCTGCGTATCCAGATGCATTGTGTCATCAAAAGTGAACCAGTGGTACATTTTCTTTTAGTTGAAGTGAACCATCTTCATTAACGCAGAACATGCAGCTTTGGACCTCAATGATCCGTTTGTTGAAGCCTCATCATCAGCTGTTGCGTCTGTTTCATGGTCTTTCATATGAAAATGTTTAGAAACCACAACGAACCGCTTTGATTTAATAAATGCATGCACGTAGTTTAGCTACCTCCATTATACAGCCAAATGTAAGATATGATTTACTTGGATTACGTTTATTTACGTTTTAAAGACCAGACAGCCACAAACAAACTCAGTGACTTCTTCCCTAGGTGACTCCTTAAACTAATATTACCTTCATCATTGCTGGGATGCTGCTCTGGTGGAACAATCCTCTCTCTCTCTCTTTGTGTGTTTGTGTATCCAAGACTTTGGTTTAAAGTGTTTGAGTAAATCCTTTGATGGATGAAATCATTACATTTGCCCTCATGTATATTTCATGGCCCAGTCCAGATTAGTTATTCCAGGGTTTAGAGAAATGCTGAGTGCGATTTATTTTTAATCACAGCAGCTGTTTGCCTTCTCGTATTGAAGATCTCGCCCGACAAAGACCCAGATTGGAAGAGACAAATCTGACCCTGTGCAACCCATGCCATTTTTAATTCACACAGCATGCGACTTTGCAGATGAAAAGACCATGTTTCGGTTTTTTTTTCTTCTGCCGTCTGTGCTTCATACCGAATTAATCCGCTCTCTCAAACACACATGTCTAATCAAACAAAGGCAACTGCGGTTTCCTGTCGCTCCGTCTCCCAGAGCGACATCTGAAAGTGTTCTGATCGACTTGAAATGTCACAAGCCATGTTCGCAGAGTAGAGCCGATGAAAGGCTTTGTCCTGACAAGCGGTTGTTAATCTCGCCGTAACATTTGGCTAATTGAATGTCTGCTGTTGTTTACTGTTTGTTTCCATGTTGCCCCTCGAGTGACTACCTCCGCTGCCTTCTGTTTCTTCGGTGCATTAGCATTGACGTACATCGCCGCCATGCCACGAGCCCGAGCTGCTCCCCCGCCACTCCGCGGCTCCATGGCAAAACCCCCATGGGACACCGCTACTTAAAAACTCACGTCTCACCTCTTTATTCTACTCACATCTGCACCTCTTGCCCCCATTACTTATTCCAGCTAACGGGTCATTATTGGGGTCATGTGCGGTGAACTCTGACAAAACGTTTCACGGGGTAAATGTGCGGAAAGCAGAGTATTAACACCAGAACAAAAACCTGTGGTTTGTGGTCACAGAACGTGAATACTTGCCTTGTTCATGCTTGAATATCTGGTAATTTCTTCGTTCTTGACCCATACACACATTTTCTGAGACTGTGTTCACACTGCGGGAGGCCACAGGTGTGTGATCCCTCTCTGCAGCGAACCTCCCCTCGGATGCTGCATTGTGGGTAATAATAGTTAGCAGCAACAGCTGTGCCCCTCTCCCCCCACTTCACCTCTAATGTTCTCTAATCATCCATCTATCAGGCCTAATACCCTGCAGTGGTGCCCTCACAGCTGTCTGAGGGGCCATGGGTATCGAGACACCTGTCAATCTCAAACACACAAACAGAAGCTCAGGCCAAAACACTAAACCAAAAAATTACAGTTTGATTACATTCTCAGAGAGAAAACGCGACGTTCCAACAGCCCATCTTTCACATGCTTCATATCAAGTTGATATCAGTTGAGATGGTCCTCCCAATGTTTACGTTCAAGTGAGAAAGACCTCTAGTGGCTGCAGGAATTCTGACTCTTGTCATAGTATCGTATGAAATGAAAATGTCATAGTATAGTATGTTATGAAAAAATCCTAAAAAAGTCATAGTATGTTATGAAAATATCCTAAAACATGTATTAGTATAGCATGCCATCCAAAATGTCATAAAAAATGTCATAGTATAGTATGCCATAAAAATGTCTTAGTATAGTATGCTATAAAAAATGTCCTATTATTGTATGTCATAAAAACATCATAGTATAGTATAAAAAGTCAGTATCGTGTGTCGTAAACATTTCATAGTAAATAGTATTAGTATTGTATGCCATAAAAAGGTCCTAAAATATCTGATGGTATGGTATGTCATAAACATGTCCTAGTATAGTTATCCATAATAATACCATTGTATTGTACGCCATAATAATGTCATAATCAGTCCTATCAAATGTCATCGTATAGTATTTCATAAAAATGTCACTGTCACATAACCACTACCACATTTTTTCAATTTTCATATAAAGACATTGATAATAGAAGCTTTAACCGGTTTTATAAATGCAACAACGACTTGTTATTAAATGTTTTCCAGCCTAAAGGGGCGTCACATCAGAAAAAATGCTCACACGTGTCATTCTGGACTTTGTCGTTTGATGTTGTTGCAAAACAATAGTACATACAGAAACGTGTAGACTCAGTCCGGATGAGTTTACTGTCTGCTTCATTGTGATCTCGATGAAATTGTAGAGCGTCCATCGTCGCTACAGGCTTTTTGTTCATTTGCCTTCGAAATAATAAATCATTTGAAAAGGACGGTCAAATTAGCGTTCCCCAGAGACTTCCCAGAAGCCATCACCCAGACGGATGCTCAGCTCGCATCAGCCGAGTTCGCTCTCACACAGAGAGAACATCTCTCTGAGAACCGCAGACCTCTGGGTGGTCTCGCCGCGTCTAACCGAGCCAGACCTGACTCCCATCCAACTTCTGACGGGGACCCACTGTTTAACACTGGGAGGCTGATATGTGTTTAACTGCAGCGACACCCCGCAGGCTCTCCGGGTGCTTTATGGCACTGCGTATGTGTGTGTGTATGTGTGTGTTTGAGAAAGAGAGAGAGTTTTTTGGGCCTGCTATAAACCCTCGCTCCGCTCCGTCACAAATCCCGTCTGCTAATGACTACCAGCTCTATAGGACCCGAGGCGGGAGGAGTTAAAGCCCAGCAATTGAGCGAATAATGAGTTGAATTAGGAGATTTAGGGATGAGGTGGAAGGAGAAGGGGTACGGGTGGTGCTGAATGAAAACCAGAGGTGGTTACCACAAAAGCTGCAGAGCGGCTGTGTGTCGGGGTGTAATGGGGGAGGAGGGGGAGGTACAGCTGGGCGGGGGTGAGAAAGGAGGAGTGCCATGGCAGAAATCACTTTGCTGATTTGATGCCACAATCTAATATCTCGATAATTTAGGATAAATATATATTATTTTTTTTACTTCATGCTGAAACAACGTGGCTACTTTTCAGTTTAATTATGCCTTGCACAAAGTGATGCAACACAAAATAAATCCAACAAATCACTTTATATTTCCTTGAGCTGAGCACATCCATGACAAGTGAACGCACCACGGCTCAGAGGAACTTCGGTACGTGCAGCAGTAAGTGAACGCATCACGACTGTCTTCAGTTCAGACAGTGTGTTCCTGGTTCCACCTGTCACCTTCATTTTTAATACAAAACTACAAGTACAAATTTGAGGTATTATTCAATATTGCACGTTTTACTCACGATATATATGTACTATAATTTAAGTTACTTTTCAGATTCAGATTAACAGTGATATTAATATCGACAAATAAATGATGATAGTGTTACGTCAGGACTTTATTGATCCCCAGATGGATCAATGGATGTAAAATCAGCTTTACGATTACTGGCTGCAATATGATAGTGATGAACACTTTAATGCATAATTAATTACTAGTATTTACTTATACTTTTTTTACCTTTACGTAAATTTGAATACAGGATTTCTATTTATAAACAGAGTGTTTTCTACACTACGGTACTGATACTTTTACTCAGTATTGGTTCACTTTAAAAATTTGAGCATTGAGATTTGTTGATATCGCCGTTATCACTCTCACTACCACATTTATAGATGTGATATTCATTTAAATAACCGTCATGAGACCGAGATCAGACCCACAAATATTATCAGTGGAACAAATGTCATCACCGTGAGGAAATAACTTCCTGATCACAACATTCAGTTCTGTTTGCTGGCAAAAGATTTATGCTTCTGAGAGAAACATTTCCATTCAGATTAAATTGTTGTCCGTTTAAAAAAAGCCTTATTTTGCATAAAATGTGTTTGTTGGGTTTTTAAACTGATGAGTTTGGACCATTAGAAGGAGAATGTGCGTCTCAGCGTTTATCAGTTTGACTTTTTTTTCTTCTTAATTTCCTGGAGCATCCATAGAGGCCGTCTTTGTAACACAATTTTCACCCCAGGAATCAGCATTTGAATAGAATTACCATTCAGAGTGAGTTGTTGGCCACTTATCAGCTTTATCTTGCATAATATTCCTTTTACTCAGTTTGAGGATGATTACTTTGAGAACTCAGACAGTCACAAGTTGGCTCAGGCAATGCCTTGTCAAAGTTTATTTCATTTTTTCATTTCCTGTAACATCAATAGCACCCGTCTTTGTATAATAGTGCTTTTAAAATGTATTATTTCACTTTATAAACACAGGAGGCTGCATTGTCATCCACAATTTCCAGTAAATTCCACCCAAAAAAGCCTCTCAGGCATTTTTTTTCCATCCCTGGTTTTGCTTTGATTACATACATGTACAAATTAAGCAATATTTGGTTCCTGTGGCCACACAGTTGTCTCGCCCCCAGCCTGTCTCCCCCCCTTTCCTCCCCTCCCTCCCTCGAAGCCAAACCCTATTCTAGTTTACACACAATGCACGACATTGTTCAAAAAAACGACGAGGCGCTCTGAAATATTCTGGGAGCCTTTTGAACATCGTAAATCGAGCCATTCCGAGGTTTGGACGTCTAAACATAAACTCTCAGAGAAGAATGACTCATGATGAAATAGAAGAAATAGACGGCAAGGTTTCTATTTGCTGGGTAATGAAAATATCATCTGCAGCGATGAGATGAACAGCTGCTCCATTTCAGGAAGCGCCAGCGAAATTCTTTCCATTTCTCTTCATAACTTTTCTTGTAGCTTCTTCAGCTCAGCTTCAGACTGGCAGACGGGCTATTTTAGGTGTGTGTGTGTGTGTGTGTGTGTGTGTGCGTGTTGGGGGGGGGTGTGTGGGGGGGGGATGAGACATCAGTGTATCTCAGCAGGTATAATTATCCCACCGTGGTGGAGTCACAGCGTGAATTGATTGTCTTCAGTCAGAGGAGACGAGCTGAGTGGAAAAGACCTCCACCCTCCAGCTCATCACCAACACTTAGGCTCTATTGTTTACTGAAGGAGTCCGACACACACACACACACACACACACACACACACACACACACACACACACACACACACACACACACACACACACACACACACACACACACAATGCTTGACCTAACCCCTAGTGGCAGGTTAAACACTAAGATTGTTCTGCCCTGTCTCACCTCATCAGAGTTGAAACTATTTAGAGAGGTAAATTGCTTGTGAAGCTGATTGTCCTGTCCTGTCTGTGAGATGAGCTATTTTACTTTACTTGTTTACTCCGGTTGATTTTAGGGATGTCACGTGGTCCCTGATTGACGGGCTGCTGTCTGTCATGGTTGAGTTGTATCTGCAGACAAAGATACTGCACCATGAGTGGTGTTAGGGCCGAGTTAACAGAAATAGACTGTATATAAGAAGTGGACCTAGTCACCTATTGGTTTGTGGACTGCGGTTTTGAAGCTTGAGTTTGGCGATTCTGCTGCGTCGTTGTTTTTTTGCGAACGCATGCCGAAGTGACCATGTTTGGAATGCGTCACTAAATCCACTGAAAGGACCAAAACTAACAAAACATTCCCACTAACTAGTATTGTTTGTATATTCTGATGAGCCTGAAGTCATCCCTCTGTGCTATAGAGCTCCATTGTTGTCCAATAACAGTAAAAATCAGATAAATAATCCAAGATGTTGCGTGACATGTTCATTCATTACCACGATGAACACACATACAAACACACACACACACACACACACACACACACACACACACACACACACACACACACACACACACACACACACACACACACACAGTTTATTTTAAAATGAATCCCACACTGTCTCGATGCTGTAAATACTCTGTGACGCATCAAATCTTCAGCTGAAAATAGTCCCAACCAAAATGCAGATTTCCTCCTGTTTGAGTAACCTTTGCTAAATACTACAGTGCTCATGTGTTGTATAAATATATATATATTTAAGACATATTTATAAACGTCTTCTGTAGGAATTTGCCCTGAGGTTAGGAAGTGAAGTTGGAAAGCATTGATTGACAGACGCCTTTTTCATGGGATTTGTTAATAATAACAAAAATATAGAATATCTCCAGCCTTATGTTCTTTGTTGATATATTTTTTGGGCACCTTTTATTGGATAGTTGTTATAGAAGATGCAGAAGAGAGAGATACTCTGACAAGCAGGTTCAAAGGTCAAATACTGAACTAAAACCATTCGGCTAGCAAGACGCTCCAAATTTATTTAAGTCAGTTTTGTACACCAGAATTAAGGCCTGTACACACCAGGGGCGTATTTGGTTTTGATTCATTTGCACGTCAATATATTTTTACAGAACCGTTTTATTTTTACCTTTCACAATAAAAGCCCTAGACAAAATAGCACGCGAAACTGTTTACCATAGAGAACTCAAATTCACTCAGACTAATTCACTAAGAGAACAGACTACTGCAAAACTATTTACATCATTGCCAGTATGCATACTTTTGAAGTATTTTGTATTTTTGTGACTTTTATTCGTCTCACTGCTTAAAGGCCTCTAGACCGCTATGTGCAATTAACTTTGACATCCATCCAAAACTTGTATATACACATATATACACTGCTCCTTGGGGCCACATTCTACTTTGCATTTTCATAATTTGGTTGTTGGGTTCTTTTCAAGACAAGGTCATTGTTTTAGATGAACTGGGTGAACTGGGAGTCTTCTGCTTCCAGTTGCTCTAATCATGTGGGCCAGCAGAGACTTTCTGTTTGAATTACTGTCACTTTGACTACTAATTGATAGGCTTGGTTACAATGTGTGTGTCTTTGTGCATAAGTGTGAGGATCCATACAAAAATGATATTCTCGAAATAAAAACAAGACGATTTTTTTTGAATTCACAAATTTTAATTCACTTCAACGCTGGATGAACTAATATTTCATTGGAACTGCATTTGTGTCTAACCCTGATTCCTGTCATACAGAAAAGCACAATATCATCATACGGAGCGATCGGAGTCGACATCATCATTAAAAGGCAGGTCATCTGTGTTTGAGCGTAGCAGCCGATCAGGATAGTCAAACAACGAGGACACTATCCGTTCTCAGAAATATTTTTTTTATATCAACATACTGTATACTTGTATACACAACTGACACCAAGCAAAAAAAAACAAAAAAACTTTGAATTCTTTTAAATACTCCTGTGATTGAATTTTCCTGGTACAATGAAATGAGTTAAGAAAACCACAAAAAAAAAACTTTTCTGATACTCCAAACTGGCTCAAACACTTAAAGTCACTCCGCAAAAAAATAAAAGTATATCAATAACAATTTATCCCGTGTCGGGTATTTACAGACATCAAAAGTGAAGAACAGAGTCAAACCTGCCACATTTTCTTTAATGGCTCAAAAAAGTAGATTGTCATCAACTGTGGCAAAATAGCAGAGTTTTGCTTTCTTATTTAACTATTTCTCTCATTTACTATTTTTGGGAAACAGAGCTATAAAAATGGCATAATACGACATGACAAGACTTTTTTTTTTTTTTTTACAAATAACACTCAGTAACTGCTTCTTTTTTCTTTTTCTTTCACTCTCTGCTCCTTTCTTCCTCTTCTTTTTTTAGGGCAGAGCGCCTCTTAATGTCTCTTGTTTCCCAAACCACCGCCCAGTTCTTGAAAAAACGATATTTAAAACCCCAATGGAAATAAAAGAAAACTAAAAATAGCACGCGATGACAGCAATTCTAACCATAATAACAACAATAATAACAATAATGATAATAATAATCATGGATAAAGATAGCAATAAATAGGGTTTGGTGAAGTTTAAGTGCGGGTAGGTGTGGTGAAACACAAGACCGTGGGCACCAATTAGAGAGAGGGAAAAGAGTGGGGAGAGAGTGAGATGGAGAGAGGAGAGGAAGAGTGGAAGAGGGGTGGACTACCGCACATAAAGTGACTGATTGTTTGGTGGCTGAATCTCCGCTCTGTCCTTCCCTTTCTTGACGTTTTTCTCGCCACAAAACGCACCTCGAGTGTCCCTCCGCGCCACTTCCTCTTGACGTCGGCTCGCTGTCCTCCGGCCAAACTGTCCACTGTCGAGTTTTTTTAAAAACCTCACGCTGTTTTAGTCAGACTTGAGAGGAGAGACGGAGGGAGGCGAGAGTTCATCACATCCACAAATATATCAGTGTCTTTGTAAAACAGTAAGTGCTAGATTGGACTGGTAGTGATTCTGGAGAGTGACGGTGAGGTGACGGCAGGTTGTGGTCGAAGAAACGAAGCCAGTTGATGAAAAGCGAGTGACGTACGTCCCACGTTCTCAGGCAGGCGACAGCGTTAGCAACATCAGTGTGCGTCCTGAGGATTTACAGGATTGTAGAGGTCTCAAAAAGGCCCCCCCACCTCTGAGATCCAGTCTCTAAATGTCTCTCAGAGGGGTGAATTCAACCCAGAATGAAGGGAGAACGTCTAACGTGACTGTGCTCGGACTTCAGAGAGGAGGAACAGGAACCATTTTGATGAAATCCCGCCTCCTTGGAGTGTCTTTTTTTTTTTTGCCGATTGGCTGATCAAAAGAAAATTCGGTTGTCGACACTTTGTGTTTTTAAATTGGAGACATGAGCAGCAATAGTTTATCTGTTAATGAGAGTTTCAGAGTGATTTATTTAAATGTTTATTTTGGGGGGGGGGAACTTTCTTTCACAGTTAAACAACCGTCTTTTTTGCGCTGAGGTAATTTCACTGCACACATCAGGTGTTGACAGATGTCTGTCACTATAAGAGTCTGTCTGGTCGTCTGGGCGATGAAAAGTATTTCACTTCCTGATGGTTTCCTGACGTTCACCTCCCGTCAATTCATGACCAGTTCCTCGCTTCTCTTTATCTTGTTTTCTCTCCCTCTCTCTCTCTCTCTCTCGTTCCTCCCCTCCCTGTGAATCAGTCTCTACCTCTGGTACTCGGCCTGCTCTCTGGGACTGGATGAGGAGCTCCCGGAGCCCAGAGGTCCACCAGGCCGGCCGTGCCCTTTGTCCTTGTCATCCGGAGCCATGTTGCTCCCTGAGGACGACTGGTTTGAGTTGGAGGACGCCGGCGGCTGGTTCTGCCCCGGCGTGCTCACCCCATTCCCCTCTGCAGACTGGTAGATCTCCTCGGCGCCGTCCTCGCTGGACTCCGGGTCCTCGGACCCCGAGAGCAGCTCCTCTTCTCTGTACTCGCTGACGTCCACGCCCCCGCTGGCGGCGGCTCCCTCGCACAGCTCCTTGAGGCGGCCGTGGTGCTTGACGTGGTAACGCTGGTTCTGGAAGAATTTGATGATGGTGTGCTTGGGCAGGTCGAGCTGCGCCGACAGGGTGTGGATGGCCTCCTGGTCTGGGTACAGACCCACGTCCTGGATGAAGCTCTGAAGGATGCCCAACGCCTCCAAGGAAATCTAGAATAGACAGAAAGAGAACGTGAATTAAAAGCCGAAATGCTAAAATAATGCTTTCATGGGTCCTGATGATGAGAGCGAGTAGTACAACTTATCGTACCTTAGTGCGTGATCGTGGCTTCTTGTTGCTTCCAGCGCCGCCGATGGAGCCAGGTGGGATGCCGCCACCTGTTCCCATATTCTGCGACCCCTCCTCATTCACGGGGCCAGATGACAACTGCTCCTCACGCATCGGAGACAGCCGGTGCTCCTTCATCGGGGTCGGGGGTGGCCTGTGGTGCACCTGACGAGAAAGACAGAAGAGCTGATTGATTAACGGGGCACAGTGACCCCTGATCAAGACTGCAGCAGGAATTCATTTCAAAGTTGATGCATTTGTGTGACAACGTTTTGTTAACATACGTCTGGAGTATAATCTGTTTCTGACAGTAACCGTGTATGATGCAACACGTCCCGGGAGTAACCCTTCCCCCGCCTCCAGCACACAGTAGCCAGGGCTGCACAGGGTGGGAACAAGTGTTTCACAGCTCACGGAGCATCACGGTCTATTAACCGGCTCCAACGCTGGCATTCAAAACTGCCGAGTGTCCAGTTATACCTTTGACCTAATGTGTGTAGGAGTAGTGCCAGTAAAACGGCAACCAGCCTTCAGAAAGTCTCTCATTTACAAACTTTTGACACCCAATCATCACTATTTAACCAGCCGACTCAACACCTCAGAGGGACAGAGAGTAGAGGGGAAGACAGAGGACGAAGACAAGTAATTGTTTTGGATTAGTGCTGAGATTATGTCTGTAAAAGCTGCTGTGCCTCTAGAAGAGAAGAAAATTGTTAAATATATGGAGGAAAAGTTGCCCAAATCAATGAAACTGTTTATGTATTAAATGAACACTGTTGCAAGAGTGTGGGTAAAGTTTCAGAAGACAGAATGCACGCAAAAAAGTAAATTTAAAATGTTACACAAAGTCATGAAAATTGTAAAAATAATAAATTACATAAATCATCTGTAGGTTTATTGCAGGTTGATCTTTTTTTAACTGCACAAAACGTAGGCACATTGAATGAGTTGATTTGCTCGGGTCTGTTTCTTTAGCTTTGAGACTTCATGACTACAGTCATGAAGTGACTACAGGGATGACTACAGGGATGTATAATTGAGTATCATCTGCATAGTTATAATAAACTAATTTGTGCAACTAGGTTTGAACTGAAAAGGCTCCAGAATCGATCCCTGAGGAACTCCACTCAGCATTTTTGTTTGTTTAGACACATAGTTATAAGACTTTCTTGTAACAATAGAAACTGAATAATCATATAATATAATAATCATCTTAGGTCAACCAATATATTCTATACATTCTATATATTTGGACCTTAATTGTAAATTGCTCATTCTGCTGGTTTCGATCAGCGTTTGTCAAAAATAGCTTTTATTCATTTATAACATTACTGCACATCAAATTTTGTTGTATAGATGCAGTCTTAGAGAAACAATGTTCATAAAACATTCAAATAGTCTTTGTCCTTTACTGAATTAAAGTACCCATTTTCAATGTTCATATTATTTTAGGGTGTATATTTTATACAGACTGAGAAGCCTCTGGATGAAAAAATGTTTATTTTTACTGCCGCTGCTGAAGCAGATGATAAATGTTTACACTACTTTTTTCAGTAATCTAGCTAATGATAGTTTTCAGCAAGATTTATAAACAGGATTTTTTTTTTTTAGAAAAGCACATGTGAGAAGGACTATAGAGGCGTTAAAAGAGTATAAATGGATGCATGAGGGTAGGGGAAGATATGTGTTTGTTACTCTGACGGGTGGAGCTCTCGCTGTCAGAGATGGGGGGTCCTCCGTCTGTCAGGACCAGAGTGAAGGCCGTTTGACAGCAATGAAGTGTTGGGAGGGAAAGTGGGGACTTTTGGTTGTTTGTCAGGAGGTAGTGGCTGTTTGTGAGAGCGCTGTGGTCGTGTCCCGCCCGCTCGCTTTAAGAGCAGGGAGGGGCCTCCCCACTGGAATGCCCAGCTATAAATCTGTGGCGCATTAAAATTAAAGGACCCACATAAAGATAATAGTCATTCGCCTTTTCTCTCTCCCTCCTCTTCAATAATAACAGGGTATTACTTAAATAATACTGCAGGGCAGGCCAGACCATGAAATCCCTGCGATTTTTTTTTTTTTATTCGCAGGGGCTTTATTTTCAGGAGAAGAGAGGGAGAGGGTGGGGGGGGCGGAATGACCAATTTACAGGAATTCAGTATGTTTTTCCTTTTTTTGGTCATTTTTTTTCACTCTCCCTCCCTCAAAAATATTCTGTTTCTTTCACGCGAAGTGACGTTTTCAGATATTAAGAAAACACTGTAAGAGGAGAGCAAGAACAAAGACAGTGAGAGACAGAAAATAAATAAATATATATATATGCCCTAATGAGGACCACACAGCCACAAGCATCCTCCCATACAAAGTTACTGCAACACTTAATAAACCTTCGTTCTATCCACCTCCACCCACAGACCCTCAGCGTTTCTGTGCTTATTTGGGTTGACAGCAAGGACTCTTGGATCAATTGCCACACACACACACACACACACACACACACACACACACACACACACACACACACACACACACACACACACACACACACACACACACACACACACACACACACACACACACACATATGCATTCAACAATGGGGAGTCTGGTCTCCCTCATGCACTAATGATGATGTCAGTGAGCAGAGCCAAACACACATGGCTGAGTTTTGCCTCGTATCTGTCTTCCTACAAATAAGTCGTCCTCTTTCATCCGTGCTCACGCTCTTCTTATACCTTTTTTTTCCGTTTCTTCCTCCCTTTTTAGTGTCTTTTCCTTCTCTTCCTCTGTGCTTTCTCCCCTCCTCCTCCCCCTCCCCCCTCAGGTCTAATGCATCAGGACACTAATGAAGTGGGCCTCTGCCAAGCCAACATGACTCCACATCCAAAATCAGCCCTGAACTGGTGGATGCCAGGAGCTCCTACCTCCACCTCCACCTCCACCTCCCCTCCCCTCGACTCCCTCTCACTGCTTAGCCTCCCTCCACCTCTTGTGTTTATTTGCCCTGTGCTCTTTGACCTCTACCGTCTCTAACAAACAATATCTGTGGTGTACTGATTTACAGATGTCTTCAAAACAGGCATTAGTTAAGGTGAGACTTATTATTTTTGGTTTATATAACAAAGTGTCTCTGAACTTTTTAGAATGGGTGAAAATTTGATATAAATAAATAAATATTTCA
This sequence comes from Anoplopoma fimbria, assembly GCF_027596085.1. Taxonomy (NCBI): domain Eukaryota; kingdom Metazoa; phylum Chordata; class Actinopteri; order Perciformes; family Anoplopomatidae; genus Anoplopoma; species Anoplopoma fimbria. The sequence goes on along the minus strand of NC_072464.1, from coordinate 21,342,937 downwards.
GTGGATTTTGGCGCTTTATTGTGTCATAAACTAGTGAAAAAATAATGGAATAAATAGCTTTTCTTTTTTTCTTACTGGAAGCATTTTTTGAGCACTCAGTGTTGCAGGATGACTCGAGGCTAATCAGTGTCTCCTTACGGTTTAGCTTTGTGGAGCACAAATTCCAGGTGAAAGTCATTAAACTGATCATTTCTGTAAATATGATTTTTGAAAAACAGTGAGTATTAGTCATTATGTCATGGAGAGTAGATTTACAACCCCGGGGATAATTACAGAGAAATGTAACCAACACAACCGCCTCCTCCAGACGAAATAATAATAAAAAAGTTTGTTAATCACTGCCATCCAAAATGACCGATATGACCATCATCTGATCCACCATAAGCACGACAAGCTCTGCTTTCTGAGGTGCCACCTCATTGGTTTAGTTTGGGGATTTGAAACTACTTGGTTGGAGGTTCTTGCTTTGGGTTTAACAACCACCCGGTAAAGGTCAAGGGCATAGTTCAAGGACAACACTGAATATTCATAACATAAGAACAGAGGTAACCATAAGTCACACACTTAGATGACCTAAGAACAAACCCAGAACAAACACTTTTTTAAGGCGCTACAATAACTTTAAGCTCCTTCCTCCTTTGCTTTGACAAATTTCATAAGTCACATGGTCACAAGAGTAAACGTAAACATACTGCAGGAAAAATCAATGCTGCCATTTTCCCGATGAGGACAGTCTCCATCTTTTTTTGTCTGATTGAGTAAAAATACTTAGTTACTTTTCAACACTGATGTTACGTATCAAATGTCAGAGTATTGTACTGAATATTTACATTTTATGCAAGTTTATACTTTTTACTCCACTGCATTTATTTGACAGTTATAATTACTTTGCTGTTAAAAAACATATGAGCTTATGAAATATGATAATTAAATGTTTAACACTAAATTATCAAATATATTAAATGGTAATAATTAGCTCCACTTAAACTAACTAGGATGAATACATCACTAATAATAATAACAATGATAATAATAATAATAATAATAATAATAATAATAATAATAATAATAATAATGATAATAATAATAATATAATATATTAACACCCAAAAGGGCCTTTTTTATGCATAATGACTACTTTTAATACCTTTAAGTATATGAAGCTGATGACACACTTTTACACAAGTACAATTCTTAACGTAATACTTTAAGTAGTGGTAGTACTTTTAACTATAAGTAAAGTAATTGATCATTTTTTTGAAATGCTGCTAACAACACTGGTGTTTAAAGTGACTAAAGAGACAGAAATTATCCTCCTTCAAGTTGCACAAAATTACTTTTTTTGCAGAAATAATCAGTACAAACGTCAACAGAAGCTTGCAGTATTTTTGTACCTCCCTCCTTCCCTCCTTTCCTCCCTTTTTACTCCTCCCATCTCTGACCGTTACACTTTTGGAGAGAGGACATTTCACTTCAGAGCAACACAATACAGCTCCGCTCTCCCAAAACCACAGAACGGCTCTTCTCATGGAATGATCCAATATCCCTGAAAAACTTATTTTCCTTCTCCCCGTCTCACTCTTTCCCTCCCCCTCTCTTTCTCTCTCCCCCATCTTTCTCTCTCTTTCTCTCTCTCCTGGCAGCGCTGTGAGTGCACTGCAGTAAAATGAAAAACTTTTCTTTTTAAACGTAAATCAAGGCGAATTACGGCTCAGAACTATGAAAGAATTATAGAACATGAAATATTCATCTTCTCCTTAATGAGCTCTGGTCCTCCAGGGCCCCTAACTCTCTCTCTGTGTTGTGGTGTGGGAGGGAGGGGGGGTGGGCAGTGTATGACCACCAGAGACACCATTAACACAGAGATAAATATGTAATGAAGGAAAAATCACTTTTCTGTTAGTTTTGTGCATGACTTCACCTTTCCTGTTAATCTGTGTTTTTCCCATTTTCTCTTTCTCCCTCAGTCTCTTTCTCTCACTCTTGTGTTTGAATAAGTCTGTCTGTCTGTCTGTCTGTCTGTCTGTCTGTCTGTCTGTCTGTCTGTCTGTCTGTCTGTCTGTCTGTCTGTCTGTCTGTCTGTCTGTCTGTTTCTCTCAAGTGTGTCTCTTTCTCTCACTCTTGTATCATAATAAGTGTCTCTCTCACTCTTATATCATAATAACTCTTGTATCATAAGAGTCTGTTTCTCTCACTCTTGTATCATAATAAGTGTCTCTTTCTCTCACTCTTGTATCATAAGAGTCTGTTTCTCTCACTCTTGTATCATAATAAGTGTCTCTTTCTCTCACTCTTGTTTTTGAACAAGTGTGTCTCTTTCTCTCACGCTTGTATCATAATAAGTGTCTCTCTTTCTCTTGTTTTGACTCTTTCTATTTTGTTTCATAAGTGTCTCTCTCTCTCACTCTTTCTATCATAATAAGTCTGTCTCTTTCTCTCACTCTTGTATTATAATAAGTGTGTCTCTTTCTCTCACTCTTGCTTTTGAACAAGTGTCTCTCTCTCTGTCCGTCCCTTTCTCTCACTCTTGTATTATAATAAGTGTCTCTTTCTCTCACTCTTGTATCATAAGAGTCTGTTTCTCTCACTCTTGTATTATAATAAGTGTGTCTCTTTCTCTCACTCTTGTATTATAATAAGTGTGTCTCTTTCTCTCACTCTTGTATCATAATAAGTGTGTCTCTTTCTCTCACTCTTGTATTATAATAAGTGTCTCTTTCTCTCACTCTTGTATTATAATAAGTGTCTCTTTCTCTCACTCTTGTATTATAATAAGTGTCTCTTTCTCTCACTCTTGTATATTTGAGTAAGTGTGTTTGTGTTTGCGATTCATGAGGACTGGATCCAGGCTGGGGGAGTAGATGAGTCACTGCACATTTCCTTTTTTTAATGTAAAATAATGTTTCTTTGATGAGAAACTGTATCCATGTCATGTTATTGAGGCTAGCTGGGAGTGCAGCTAAGTGTGTGTGTGTTTGTGTGTTTTCTGTGTGTGGTCATATTTGTTTGTGTGTATATGCATGCTTTTTCTTTTTTCATTCAAACTGTGGGTGGTATTCATTCCATTTATCTGCAATTAAACAATTAACTTAATTGTGGTTTGCCAAAAAAGCCCAAACTCCACCCTGCAACTGTGAATGAGAGGCCACCGGGATGCACTGAAGACTGGAGGGGGAGAGAAAGGGGGAGAGACAGAAGAAGAGAGAGACAGGCGGCTACTTCCTCTTGCAGTGAATGAATGAAGGCTACAATTGAATAGTTGTAGCAGTGACAAACTTTCCCCAAATGTATAATAAATGAAATCATAATTTGGAAACAGCAGCAAATGATGAAAATGACAGAGAGGATGAACTTCATGTTTTATGACCTACAATCCATTTTTCATATTGATAATTACTGATTCTAATTAATTGTATCTTTGATTCCAGTGTAGAACCTGTTGTCCGATCTAGTTTATAATGTTGTTTTGTCAGAAGAACATGAGGTTCTGTGGTGCTTTTTCACTTTCTCTGTAGTAATCAGCAAGGATTTGCTCTGTTTTGGATCACATTTTTAAATGACGTAGCCTTCAAACGTCTTGCAATATTCTTAATGTTTCTGATTATTAACAAATCCAATACCAACAGTGTGCTACTCTGACTCTGACTCTGGAACTCAGCTTCAAAATCCCTGATTCCTGAAGGCATACAGGTTGCAAAGGTTTCAGCAAATGTCACAAATTGTTGTCCAAAGTGACATATGTGTTTTCACCATATAGTACACATACTATATGAACACTGGGAGCAGTTTTTGGTTCAGTGACTCAGGGATCAAACCACCAAAATCATAATAAATGGACAAACTGCACAGAAAATGTCTATCAACACATGTTGAAGCTAACAGCAGACATTTTGACCTGTCACATTAAAAAAGGCACGTGAGTATGATCTGCAAAATATCAGTCGGTGCATCTCTAGACTCTACCGGTCAGAAATATGGGCCTCTTGTCTCTTTATGGAGGTGTGACATTAAATGACTCACACTTGATGATCAGATAAAAAAGAAAGGTGGGTTTCTCTCGAAGTCGACAGGGGAAATTTGTTGCCGCTTTGGCAATAAGCACCTTTTGTTTGGTATGTCCGTAAAGCGCCTTTGGATTGAAGTGACACACAAAGAGAGGAGGAGGAGGAGGAGGAGGGGCTCAGTGGTTGTTACGTCTTGTTCTAGTCCACCACTCCTGGGCTCTCAGCCTCGGTGAGCGGTCATATACACACACACACGCACACACACACACACATACATAAACAACCCCTTGACTTGCAGCAGAAATCAATTTAGCAAAAAACAATAAAGAAATTATTTATAAGGGCAGACTCTGCCAAATTAGCTGTGGGACGCACTTAACTGCTGAAGTCGTATGAATAAGCCGTGGAGCGAGCACCAGGACCACGTCAGTCATGAGAGAAATGTGATGCTGCAGAGGCTACTGACACGCACACACACACATAAACACACATACACATACATGTAGCACCTGCAGACTTAATAGATCTCCCAAGATGCAGAAAAGTGGCTCACGCTACTGTACATCCAGTCCAGTCCCGAACGCACATAATCGCACAGTTACATCTCAGCGCCGCATTCATTTTTCATGTGATCTCTGTGGTCGGTCGCTTCAGTTTTTTTTTTAGAGACCCTCTTATTGTCCACGACACAAAAGGATGGAAGCTCACGTTACCAACTATCAGTGTGAGATGCTGTGTTGGTGCAATGTGTGGCAGATGGGACACATGTGTGGTCTGTGGTGGCAGGCTGGATGGAGCCTGAGGTTTGGTGGTGGTGGTGGTGGTGGGGGGGTTTCATCTGAGACGGCAACTCACATATTTACGCGGACACACACACACACACACCTCATTTCCCATTAATATATCACCAGTGTTTCACCACAGTTCATCTCCCAGAGTCTCTCTCTCTCGAGGTGGGTTACAACATGGGCCGTTATGATTGTATACTATATTTTTAGTCGTCGTTGCTGAGAGTGTGAGAGGAGCAGAGGAATGTGTTAATGGTGCCACCACCACCACCACCACCACTTCCTCCCAGTCTTCCCATCAGCCTTTAATACAGAGCTCTGAATGGAAAAAGAGGGAGAGAATATGAATTGTTTGGTGGTGGAGTTGGAGGTGGGTGGAGGCCCGCGAAACACGGCACCGTAGCATTCGTGTTGAGATGCTAAATGGGAAGCATTGGCCTGGTTTTGATTTAATGGCATATGGTATGTGTGGGATATAATAGCTGTGATGGTGGTTACACAGACTTTTAAACATAAGACATGGGCTCAACCGGTGTATTCAGTCTGTGTGGGCCGACCCTGACCTTTGACCTCTTTACAATGCAGTCATTTTCTGTTGTTTGTCACTCCGGACTCCAGCACATTGGATTTAAAGGAATAGATTTTTTTGGGGGGGGAAATATGCCTTTTTGCTTTCTTGCAAAAGGTGAGAAGATAAATATAACTCTCAAATCTGCAGCTGAGCTTTAGATAAAGACTGAACATTCACCTGCCAAAGGTCACTAATAAATATGTTATTTCGCAATTGTTTAATCCAGAATGACACGATGTATTGTAACAAAAATAGTATATAGTATTTGCTGGACTATTCAGTGGGCGGGAGTCTCAAAAATGACACAGCAGATACAAGGTTGGACAAAACAATCTCTGCTCAAAGTCAATTCTGTTGCTATTCTGAAGCTTTCTATCATGTAATGTGTATCATCATATATGTTCATCAGAAGATAGAGTTTGCCAGTTGTCATAGAAAATGTCACAGTATAGTATGCTATAAAAAAAGTTAATAAAATGTCATAGTACAGTATGTCATAAAAAATTCTAGTAAAAGTCAAGGTTGCTACTTTCAAGGCCTAAATAAGTGTTATTATCAGCTATTAACTGGAAAAAGATAAAGTTTATTTTGATTTAACCAACACTGTTTGATCCCTATAATTGGGGCACTGTGTATAAGACCTCCAAACATCCAATATACTGTCAACAAAACACTAAATGTGTGTACAGATAGTGAGAAAAGATGTGTTTCTTTTGTCATATTTCTGTGATGTCTGCTACTTAAAATCAATAACAGATAAGGTATTATCTATACAGCCTGAGAGTAATAAAGACAGACAGACAGATAGACAGACAGGGTTCAGTGTATGTGTGCTCGTCGAGTGTGTGTGTGTGTGTGTGTGTGTGTGTGTGTGTGTGTGTGTGTGTGTGTGTGTGTGTGTCAGAGTGGGAGGGTCACAGTAACACATCACTGTGTTTCCTGCATCGATCTCTGCCTCCCTTCTCGCCAACTAATGGGGCATTTCCTCCAGTGCCACACCACCCAGCAACTCTGTTTACACTTTGTTCCACTGGGGCACACACACACACACACACACACAAACACATGTGCACACACAACAAGATCAAACGGTACATAACGCAATGAATATAAAGAGGATTTTGTTTTGTTTTTTACTGGATTTTTTCTGACTTGTAAAGTGTTTGTTCAATATTATCCGTCGCTATCATGGGCAGTTCTGGAAAGTAACTCAGTACATTTAATCAAGTACCCAACTTAAGTACATTTTTGAGGTAATTTACTATACTTTTTCCATTTTCTGCTACTTTATACTTCTACTCGTCTACAATTCAGAGGGAAATATTGTAATGTTTACTGCTATACATAACCGATACCTTTAATTACTAGCTACTTACTAAAATAAGCCCCACGTTTACCAGCTGCATCATTGAAGTAATGGATATTAATGTATAAAGAGTACTTTTAGTTTTTGTAATTTGGGTATATTTTGTTGCTAATACTTTTAGATAAGTACTAGTTTTTAGTCAGTACATGTACTGTTTATGCTTATGTTTGTGGATGGTGAAGAATAGTGCTATTATGAAGGACTTGTTGAACATATTTTGAAAAATAAAAGGCTACAGACAACAGATGGTTAGCTTATCTTACCACACAGACTGGAAACAGATGGACAGAACTAAAAAGTATAAGTTGCGGTTTTACTTGGAGATAGGTGTTGGACTGTTTCTTGACTGGGACCAGTTGCTAGGATACTCAAGTAGAGACTCAAGGAAAATGACTGCTCCGAGCCGGGAAAATAGGCGATTTTTTCCGAATAGGGGCCAAGAAAATCTGGTAAAAATAAGTTTTCAGGATACTTGTACATGGTGGTGAAGTACGAAAAGTTGTTTACAGTCAATTTCAACGGATGTAAATATTGTAAGATGAGGTGATGTGCAGGAAATCTGTTTTCAATGCGTGAACCGGAGGTGCATTTTGATGCCAGTTGTTCCAAACATCTGGAAACAGAGATATGAGGGTGCGTGTCCACACCAGCTGTAAACATGTGTGGTTCTTACCTGTGTGTCCTGAGGCAGGTGGAGGACGGTGTGCATCCTCTCAGAGTGATGGTGTCTGGATTCCTCCTCATAGGCGAGGTCTCTGTCGGTCTGCGGCAGCCCCAGGAACCTCCGGATGGTGCACAGGTTCTCCCACAGGGTGCGGTTCTCCGGGCTGGGGTTCTCCTTCCACCGGAGCAGCTCACACAGCCAGCCCTGGAGAAAGAAGGTGGGGGTTAAAGAACGAAGAGGATTTGAAGGAATGCTTTTTTTATTCTCTTGCTGAAAGTAGGAGGAGAGAGGAGTCATTTTCTCATAGACTTCTATACAATCAGAGGAGTCGCCCCCTGATGGACACTAGAGAGAATGCAAATTTAAGACACTTCCGCATTTGCTTCTCTTTTCAGACCCATTGATTTACTGTGGGTCTAACCTTTTATGAAACGTCTAACTTTAAGTGTACTTGTCTGACTATTCTGTCTTATAAACTGATTTTGTTGCTCCAGAAAAATATCACAGTGGACCATCCTTGTATTTCTTGTTTTATGAGCCGTTTTATTCGCTTTCTCCAGCTGTGGAGCCCAAGAATCAACATCAATCGCCTTCTAGCAATGACACCAGGTGAAGAATGAGGATGATGAAGACCACAAGTTGAAGAATAAAGACATACAGGAAGAGAAACAACAGACACAGACAATGGAAAATGTGAGCATGTAGGGAGATAAAAATTAGCAAAAGAGTTGAAAGAAGTTGGAAATGTGCAGAGTGTGTGAGGTGAGTGTAGATGTGGGGGGGGGGAGGAGAGATGGAGAAGATTCAATTATATCTGCTAGACTGGTTCGGTTTGTGACACCAGCTGTTGTGTTCAACCAGCCACCTCGGGCAGCATGCACCGCTAATAGCCTGATCGTCTCTCTCTCCTCCTCCCTCTCCGTCCTTGTGGCCAGCTGCAGCAGATGGGTGCGCTGAGCCGTGACCCCTCAGCCACCCCCAGACCCACCAAACCTGGAGGGACCTCGCCAACCGCAAACCGCACACAATCATGCATGTACTGTATACACGATGCATACGTCTCTACACATTTACCTTCTCACGATCACACCTGGTGACACAAAGACACCGTGTTAGAATGGGCTGTATCCATAAATGAAGGGATTTCGCTCCTGTGTGTTTTGCTCTCTTTATGTATAAATTTATATAAGATGTTTTAGATTTTTCCACATATTTTTCTATCATTGAGTTATTGTTTCCTGTCACAGACAACCTCTCCTTAAGACAAACATGTGTCTCCTCAAGTTTAGAGAGCGTGTGGGATTGGCATGTGCTCCAGGAAATATTAGGTGTTTGAATCCGTGTTTACATATTTAAAACAGCAGAGGAGGGAAGCTGCATGGTGTGATGTTTCTCGGGGCCCACAGCTGGATAAGGAGTTATTTATAAATTTGTTGAATTCTGATGTCAAGGAGAATTTAACATATAAAACCAGAGGTAATCTTACAATGAGACTCCAAATAGAAGAATAACGTAGAAAGTGGGGGTGAAAAGTCACAACACAAAATATGAAGATCTTAATCTTAAAAATAACTACTTTATATTGCTAATATATTGCTACTGGATTTATAGATATCTGGAGGAGTTGGAAAAGGAAATGGGGAAGCAAATTATTAGCATGCATTTGCTTGTTTATTTCGATGTTTTTTTTTTAACTTTTGCTAATAGTAATAATATTTTTAACCTTCCCAGTGTGGTTTTTAAAGTTGTTGTGTGCCCTTTTTTTCCTTTTTTTAAAAATTTATTTCTCTCTTTCCTATTTACTTTGGTAAAATGTCACAATGGTGCCTCACAACTTGGAAAATAAAGTTATATATAAGAAAGAAAGCAGCTGTTAGCTAACTGGTTCTTAAACAGAGCCAATGTACATTTTATGAATTACACCTGTGCATCCCTGCTGTGAGAAAAGTCAAAACAAGAAATGTATCTTGGATTGTTTTGTTTTTTTTACATCTTAGGATCATGTAGGTTCTCATATTTTTATATCCTCATTTAAATTAACTATAATATTTCTGGTAAATTAATATTTAAAAAGTCATAAATTCATCATAAATTCATAAATTTCCCAATCAATTAATCAATCCTCTCGGTTTGGGGACTCTTAATGGATATTATGGAGCTAAAACATTAAAAAAAAAAAATTCTTGCTTTAAAAAGTCCACTCATAAACATTAACAACAAGGACATGAAGTATAGTATCTAGAGAAATTAATCAAAAATGAAGAAAAATGTGTTAATCAAAATATCTCCAGCACTGCAGTAAATCATGTTATCAGAGCTCTGAATAAACAAACCGGTCCAGAGCTGTTCATCATGAGCCTGGTGACGGCTGAAACAGCTGATGACTGACTGTGCACAACGTGGCGGCGCTCCAGCTCTGGTCTCTGCAGAAGTGTGTTTTGGTTCTGAACGCACCAACTTTTGTGGTTTTCAGAGCTGTTTTGATATCGATATTCAACCGTGCAGTGAATATCTCACTGTGGTGTAAAAAATGCTTCTTTTTTCCCCCCTGCAGTGCTCCCACTCACCTGGCTCTTGTTGGCGGCCACCTTGGCGAACAGAGCCTGGGACACTTTGGCTCTCTTCATCTCCTGCTGAATTTCGTCGTAGATGCCCGATGTGATGCTCACCAGCGACTCCAGCTTCAGCGGGAGGTCGGGGCCCGGGCCTGAAGGCTTCGGCTGCAAAGAGAGAATCCACGAGATGATGAAGATACACACTATGGGACTTTTGAATGACGTTAACAAGGAGATCAGATACATTTGGATGACAGGAAACATCATAAAGACTTTTATATGTATATATATATATTGTAAAACTACTAAGCACTTGGCCCACTAAAGCAAATCATGTGTAAACATATGAGGAAATGTTATCAGCTGATGATCGGCCCCGTTCTTCCCCGTACGAGCATCGGCTGCACATCTGCGGCGCACGTCTCCACATGAATTGTGTTTACGGATCAAAGTCATTAAGTCCTCCTCTTTTGTCTTTTCTTTGTTGTTTCTGTTTGAGCGAACATGCACTGGGCTCTCAGAGAGCTTGTGTACACAGCGTTTGAAGTCCAGACATGTACGGACCAGCCAGCTTACATTCCCTCAGTGTAAACGATGCTGAGATTATTTTACATAGACATAATAAGAGCGGCGAACAAATTCACCCAAAGCCATGAATGGGCATCTGCCTCTGACATCAGAGGGAACGTCTTATCACTGACTTGTTTTGTGCACATGGAAAGAAATGTCCAACTGCTCCATAATGTCCTTTATGTTTACAATATGCTCCTACGATGCTTTGAAGTGGCTTTTTTCATTATAAATGGAAGTTGTTTTAGTTTTTTAGGACGCGCTGCAGTCAGTGCTTTGTTAAAGATGGTAGATTACTCACCGAGTTGGAGATCTTGGTCTTGTTCTTCCAGATGGAGGCCCAGGTATCAGGGGTTATCTGGTCCTCCATGCCCCTCTCCCACACTTTCTATGCGAACACACACACGCAAGACACGCGGTGCGTTACAATCAGATCACAATGATAACACATCTCAACAACACGCTCACGGCACAACTGACAACATGCAGGGTTGGGTCGTGACGGATAACATGTAGTCAGGAATAACCAGATTACAAAAATGTATTACTTTAAACAACTCAGATTACATTTGAAAAACTTCACTGTTATATGTTCTTCAATATATCAAAGTTACTCCTCTCAGGTTGCCAGTTTTGTTAAAAGTGAATTTATTTAATGGTTTTTTTTTTTAAAGATAATTTATGTATAATGGAATTTGTTCTCCTTTTTATTGATATTGAAAATGGAAGATGAACATTTTTTGCGCTCTAAAGAAAAATCCTCCATGTGGCCTTTCATTAAAAAGAAGCAGCAAAAAAACACTTAGAGAGAGAAGAAACAGCATGTTGTAGAATAAACAAAGTCGCCTGTAGCTTTTTCCAGTACTGTTTTTTGTAATTTAAATGCTTTATATGCCAAATGCATTTTATTGCATTGAAAATGTTTTCAGATGTTTAAAGAGAAAAAATAATATTTGACTGCAATTTTTTGGTTTAAGCTGCAATATTTTTCATTACTGCCTTGCAGGTTTATGCCTCAGCCAAACAGTCACGTTACAGTTTAACTCCATGACATTCCAAAATGTCATAACTTTATTCTATAAGATTTTTGTATGCAATACACATAATAAGCATATGAATTCTGGAGTTACGGACAAAAACCTGTTTTGTGAGGTCACAGTGACATTTGAACTTTTTTTTACCTTTGACCACAAAATTCTCATCAATTTAACTTTGACTGCAAGTTGACGTGCCAATTTTAAGGAAATCCGCTCAAGGTGTTCTTGAGATATAATGAGAATTGGACGGACGTGAGGTCACAGTGACCTTGACCTCTGACCTCTAAAATCCAATCAGTTCATCCTTGAGTTCAGGTGGCTGTTCCTGCATAGTTTTCAAGAAATTAATCTGTAATAAACCCCGACTTTCATGGTACACCAACCTGTGGGAGGCGTGGAGTTCCGGGGTTGGAGGAGTTGGAGGCTGGGAGGCCGACTGTCGGGTTCATGGTGCGCTCCCTCTCCTCCTGGTAGATCCGGTCTCTCTCGCTCTCAGCCAGATTCAGGAAGTTCTGCATGGCTTTCAGATTGACCAGCAGAGACTGGGAGGCCGTGCGAGGGTCCTCCTCTTTCCGCAAGATCTCTGACAGCAAACCCTGGACGGTGAAGACACACATGGAGACACGTTTACACTCTGAACTTATGTCTTACTAATCACATAAACCTCCTTTAGATGCTATCGACTCATTACAATAAAAGTCCTTCAGAGAAAACTAAACTTAAGTAAAAGTGCTAAATTATAATCAAGAATGTGAAGTATTTAAGTAAAAAAACAATTAAAGTAAAAGCACTCGTTTCAGAAGAAATGTCCTCTGTGACTGTTGTAGTTGGGTGAAGTGCTGCTCATTTTGAACGATTAAGTAATGCTTATTTTCATTACAGATTCATCTGCTGATTATTTTCTCCATAAATCGATTGATCTGTTTGTAAAAATTCAGAAAATTGTGATATATGCCGTCACAATTACCCAAAGTGACACCTTCAACCAACAGTCCATACTTAAAAATGATGACATAAAACATAGAAAATTACAATAATATAAAAGAAAAGGAGGAAATTGTGACATGTAAGAAGGTGGAACAATGACATTTTTTTGCATGAAAGATCATCAAAATATTCAATTACTAGTATGAGTTATCGATTAATCAACTAATCGTTTCAGTTCTTCTTGTATAAACTGTTGGGTCATGTTAGTTATAATAAAACATATTTTATAAGCTTTTGACTTGTAAAGTAACTTAAACTGTCAAATAAAAGTAAAAAGTTCAATATTTCCCTCTGAATTGTGGTGGAACAGAAGTACAGATGAAAATAAAATATGTTCGGTAAGTAAAGGTAAATGTCATTTCTATTTTCTAGTAGCTGGTAAAAACTGAAAACGATCACCCTTCGATAAACAGTATTAGCACATGAGTTGGATGCTCACACAAACACATACACTTATACAAACACACACATGCAAAAAACACACCTGGCCTCTACACAGGTCTATGATCCGCCTCCATTACACTGATCTAATGGGCCGTGTGGTAACCTGTTTAGCACAGCCTGAACGCATCAGGTGTTTGTGCTGCTGCGAGGGCGGGGGGGAAGAGACTCAATGACCCGGAGAGCTACCCTGCTACGCTTCCGCTAATCCCGCCGAAATTACAGTGAGGTGGGTGAAAATTAGCCAAACGCCGTGTGAAAAATGATGCCTATCAGTGACGTCCTCTTCTATTTATTTCTATCAAATCCGGCACTTATCTCCTATCACCTGGGTTGTTTTGTCGAACGAGAGCTGTGATCTGAAAATGTAATTTAATCTGATGATATATATTAATATTCAGATTATCTCCATCCTTGTTTGTGCCATCTGAAGCTACCCTCTCTTCTATCCTTGACGCCTCTCCTCTTCCTCTGATCATTATTTAAATTGACTTTGTCTCCTAACCTTTTCTTGACCACAGTCTGTCCTGTTTTCCTACCTGTGTGCGGTTGAAAGCCACACGGGCGAACACGGCCTGGGAGACACTAGCTCTCTTCAGCTCGTCTCTGACCTGCTGGTAGATTTCACAGGAGACCTCGGCGGCTGAGGGGTTGCTCCCGGGATGGTCGCCGCCACCGCAGCCGGCTTTGGACGAACCCCGGGGGATGGGCGGGTGGTTGAGGAACTGCTGGTTGATGGCCTGCGGGTGCTGATGGGCCAGCAGGCGGCTAACGGCGAGCTGCTGGTTGATGAGGTGGGCCATGGCGAGCTGCTGGCGAACCAGCTGTGGGGAGAGCTGAGGGGAGAGCAGCCCACCTGGACCCAGCAGGGGCTGCAGGGAGCCGGGCGGCGGGGGAGGCGGCGGAGGTGGAGGAGGCACCTGGCCCGTGCGGAGAGGAGGGCTGTGGTGGTGGTGGGGGCCATGGGGCGAGGGTGGAGGAGGCTGCTGAGGCTGCTGGGAGGACGCCTGCAGATCTCCGGACCCCGACTTGAGGAGGGGGCTGCCGCCTCCCAGGTGAGCGAGCTGGGACAGACCGGCCAGGTGATGAGGAGGTCTCTGGCCCAGAACGCAGAAGTCGGCCATGTTGTCTCTCTCTACTGGAGAGGAGAGGAGAAGGTGAGCTGGTCGGTCAAACAAACCGTGACATGAGCACAGAGTCAGGAGGATTGATAACTTACTTTTGATGTCAGCAGGATCTCGTCCGGACCACATCTTCTCCAGATAATCTACTGCTCAACAAAACACACAGAGAAAATCAGTCAGAAAGTGAAGGATGTTGTTGATGATCTACATACAAAACCAACAATCCCACCTCAAGGTCATATAATGAAATTTGAAGCTTAACTTTTAAGCCGACGTAAACAAAAGTCCTCGATATTTTTGTATGATTTGTCAACTGCGGTTTCCAAAGAATAAACTTTGACACTCATAAACAGATTCAAATAAAACTCCACAATGGAATTACAAAAATTCTTTAACAGGAAAAACCTCAGCTTGACCAGTTGAGGGAGTTTGCACCTATTACACCTTTGCCCCTTTCGCCTCTAGCTCTGATGGACAGGTGTAGCAGCCAATCAGAGACTACTGAGCTTTATCAAGAGGTGAAGCCACGCCCCTTCCAGTAAAGATATGTGAAGTAGTCAGTTGGCGAAGACGATTGTTTCTTTAATCCCCTTTGAATTTAGCTATAAATGTGATGTTTGTCAATTTAAAAGAGAATATTTGCAAGTCAATAAAGTTGCAGTTTGTCACAGATTTGTTAGCTCACTAACTTAGCTATGTTCCAAATGTAACGTTATGTGTTCACCAATGTGTTTTATCCAGAGACTCTTTGAAGTGAAAGAACGAGCAAGACCCATTTGCGTGAGTACATCCCGGTAAAAGACATCACATACGCAACTTCTGGGTGTGTAGTCTTTTTAATTAAATATTTTCAGAGTTGTAACTTTCTTTATATGGAAAATTCTCTTTTAAATTGACAAACATCACATGTGTAATTCATGGCACAATTCAAACCAGATCAAAAAGTTATTTGTTTCTCACTGTTCACTTCTCTACATGTTTTTTTCCTAAATAAGGTCTAACTTCATCTCTCTCTTCCTATAACAATCATGTTGCTGAATATCTCAGCTCTAGATGGACATTGATCAGTGGTTCTTAACCTTCTACACAAAGCCCTATTTACTTCTACCCCTCACCACAGTTTGCATGTCTGAAGCTGGATTTATACTTCATGCAAGGAGTCATAGAAACCAGCAGCATTGGTTTTTGATTTACGATCCAGTGTTGGATTTCACCCGTTGAAAAGAACCCCAGCAGCGTTTGTGATCGAGCCACCGCGCATGAATTATATTCCCCCACAGCTAAATGTGTTTACATTCTTTTATTTACGTTATGATATAGAGCCACTGCGTAGGCACCGCCTCCTCTCTCTTACTGAACGGGAGGCTGCAGAAATGCAATCTCTGTGTTTATGTTCATTCATTCACTGAGAGAGAGAGAGAGAGAGAGAGAGAGAGAGAGAGAGAGAGAGAGAGAGAGAGAGAGAGATCTTCAACTCCCTAATGTATCAACAATCTCCATCGGCATCAGAAGCTTGTAGGACACTAGCAACTCAAGGTGATGGTGTTGCTGCGTGGTTACCAGTTGTAGTAAGGTTATTTTTCTCTACTCAAGACTTTTTATTTGAATTATTTTTGGAGATAAAAATTGTACAATATTTCCAAATAATTAAAGAGAAGTTTCTCTTTTAAATCTTTTAGTGAAAAATAGTGAAAAAGTGTAAAATAGAACCAAAGGTTTTATTCTAATGAGACTCTTGATGCCTCATTTATCACCGTGATCATGACATTTGGAATTATTTCCTCCCTTGGTTGTTGCTTTCCTTGGAAAAAAGATGGTGGATCATCTGATGGATTCAACTGTATTTTGAAGGCCGATATGTTTTTTACATTTCAAGTGTATTTATATGAATCTAAAAATTGCAATGAACCCGTTGATACCAAACATTTCATGCTGGTTTCCTGGGAAAGCGGCTAAATATCGCTTTGATGTGAAGTCCGTGCCAAACTTTTCATTCCATTAACCAACCAAAACTGATCCTGGAATAGAATATATTTTGGATTTGCGCCTTTTCAATATTTTCTTTTTATATAATTTGCACTTTTTCCTAACTTTATACTGCAACTGCTGCACAACAATTCCCTCAATATGAAGTTCCATCATATCTTAATTTGTTAGGGTTAGGTTTGGCAACATCTGGTAAACTGTAAGAGAAAGCTCACCTTTGATTTTCTTATACTTCTTGTACCAACGACCAAACTCCTGGCATTTAGCAGTGGAGACGTTGGCATAGTAGGAACTGTTCACGATGGAGGAAATCATACTCTGAGAGAGAGAAAAAGAGAGAGGGAGAAAGAAAAAGAGGGGGGAAAGATAATTAATAACCAACATGATATGAAATGCTTGCACTCACGCAACAAACCTCGTGGCATGCTCACATAAACACACACAATAGAAATAGACAAACATTAATCATGATTGGAAGCCACCCATGGAAACTCCAGCCAGTACAGAGCAGAGAGGGAATCTCAAGCCACACACACATATGCTTGCAATTGATGCAACGATCAACACCCCCACCAGAGCTGGATTATAAAACACACACACACACACACACACACACACACACACACACACACACACACACACACACACACACACACACACACACACACACACACACACACACACACAATAGTAATCATGCAGATGACATGATTGAGGAGATCGTGCTTATTTCTTTGGTTGGATTTTGATTAAAATGTTGTTATAATCACTAAAATATAACGTCATGTTCTGATCTGTGAAAGAGACGGACACTCTTAAAGAGTAGATATAAAGGAGTATTCATGTCCTGTTGTTGTTGTTGTTGTTGTTGTTGTTACCTGTGACAGAGGACACTCTTTGGCCAGAGTGCTCTGGTTCATTTCCTTCAGCAGCTCTTTGAGAGCGTTCCTGACGGTCGCGTGGTTCCACTGTTCACAGGGCAGATCCTCCAGCTTTGAAAAACTACAACAAAGACAAAAAAAACACACAGTTACACCTCTGGGTTATAAGTCGAGAAACAAAACAAGGACTTAACATTAAAAATAAAATAAAAAAACAGGAAGAATTTGACCTTTTGATGGAGTTAAAGGAGAAGATTGATACCACTCTAGTGTCAAATATGAAGGGACAGTATGCCACCTGTTAGCTTAGCATAAAGACTGTAAACAGAGGGAAACATCTAGCCTTGTCATTTTGTTCAAAGGTAACAAAATATATCTACAACCCCAGAAGTGTATTAAAGAAATGTTACATCCCAAGAAATCAAACTAATTTACAATAACTACATCTGTACACACAAAAAATACATTAAGACGTTTATAAAAGGGTGGATTTATTGTAGGGAATATCTTCAAGTATACAATTTGTATTGTGTGATTTTAAATAGCTCAATTCTTTATCCCTATTTAGAATTTCCATTTTTTGGACACGTCTTTAGCCTGGAGTTGTGACTGGCAACCTCTCCAGGCCAGGAAATAGTCCAACATATGACCACTTTGCAAAATCACAACTTTTTGTTTTCACTCTTACATTTTTAAATGTATTGTTTCCCCCCGTTTACTGTCTTTATGCTAAGCTAAGATAACCAGCTGAAGTTTCTTGTTTACCACACAGACTCGAGAAAGAGATAAACATTTTCTCATCCAAGGTTTCCTTTAATCCTAAATGAACCCCAAATTAAGCCCATCAAACATCCTGTATTAACCTCAACCCCAAACCCACCACTTCCTTCTTTTTATTTCATTTCAACCTCACATGAATCATTTTTTGACTGCGAGCACAAAGTGTGCCAGAGCTCTGCCATCGCCATGGATACGCACGTAAACACGTAAACAGACCTGGTTGGTATGTTCCAAGACAACAACAACAACAATAATAAGAGTCTCATCTGGAGTTTATCTGTTTTTATCTGTCCATCAAGATCCTGCTTCACTTCTATTCGAGGGAAGTGGGAGTTTTCCTGGCACGCGGATGGAGACAGATAATAGATAAATCCCCACCGGGTTGTTTAGTGTTTCAATGTTGCTGCTTTTAAATTTGATAGATATGGTAGAATTCATGAACTGCATTCAGCTGCCATGACATCAGTGGACCAAGTGTCAGATTGAGTGTAACCGCACTCGGTTTAAAATCCTTCCTGTGTGCATGAAAACGTGGACGTACAGTTTCTTTCACAGAGATATTTTCTTCTCTCTCACTCTGAAATATTGATGAATTATTCTAGATCGTAACATGTCTGGAAAAAGACCAAGACTCGGTCTGACCTGTGCAGCTGGATGCGTAGCGTGACCATGTGGTAGACCTCCATCAGCATGTCGGCAACCGTGGCTTCTGGTGCGTCCGTCAGGAAGTGGACGGGGAGAGGGTTCCACCTTCCCACCTTGATGATACCTGGACAGAAACGAGAGAGAGAAATTCATTATCTCAAGACCTTATTTGTTTTATAAGTTTGATATTATACAACACAGCAGAGATGGGCGATGAATCAATTTGATCTATTGACTAGAATTTAAGTTTAAAAATGAAGAATTTCACTTTAACTTGGGTTCAAAACCGCCACTTCCCTTCCTCTTCCCGTAATTCCAGAAAGATTCGCCCATTCTCTTTGGAAACAAGTAAATTATCATCACGGCAACATGCGCCAATAAAAGTGAGGCGTTTGTTTCCAAAGAAAGGCATTGTGTCGTAAGCAAACTACAGCCCTCTTTAATTTATCATTTAATATGTGAAGTTTGGTGAAACTTCATTTCCTTGTCGTTTGCAGGCCTAGTTTGTGTTTAGGATCATAAATTCATCATAGATTCAAACTTGACGTGATTTTTCGACCACACGTCAGAACTACAGTACAAATAGCCCAATTGTGACATAACAAAATAAAAGAACTGATTATGACATGGAAAAACACAATAGAAAGCTACATAAACCAAAAAAGAATATATATAATATCCTGTTAACTATGGCCTCATAACCTCATAAGATGTTGCACCTTTAATGTATGTAAGATTGTCAAATTATACCAGATTTGTCTGGTTTTACTTTTGGACATTATTCTTCGTCATGAGTTGGTCTATGTGAGCTCTTCCAGTCTACATAAAATCAGACCATCTGCTTCATTAAAACCTGTTACTGTAAACCCAAACTCTGCTTCAGTAGTGTGGGAGGTTTCTCCCCTAACAGACACATTTATGGGGATTCTTGTGGAGAGTTTGTGATTTTTGGTACCTCTTTAGAAAAAGCTACGATCCAGAACAGAACGTGTAGAAATGAGCCAACATCTTTGTTACATTTTCAACATGTATATTGTTTAGTTAAAGCTCATTTTAAGCAGTTTAAGGGGTGTAAAATAATATCCTACATTTGAGAATACGTCCTGCCATAAATCTTCCCTAATCTCACTATTATGATGCCTTTTGCTTTAATAATCTCCAATTTTAGGGTATTTGTTTTGTTTTGAAAATAGTGATGCAGAATCAAATATACTAGGATAATTTAAAAAAGTCTTCCTTCTTTGGTATGAAATATTTCCGATAAACCACCCCGGTGGTGTTTTATTAACTTCACTGCATCCTATTCAGAAAAAGTGAGTTTGAGTTTTACCTAGTTTCAAAATAAAATAATGTTATTGCATCTAACCTTGTACATTGTTTCGGTTTAATGCACTAACGTTTTCTGATACGTATAATCCTCCTGTTGGACTTTTGCTTCCACACAAAAAAAAAAATCGACCACAATTTGCTTTTCAAAGTTTTGAAATTCTAGAATAAATCTTTCCTTTTTTGTTACTGAAACAATGACCTGAATAACTCCCCTCTATATCGTCATTCATTGAGACTATTACACGACTGAGGGCTCATATTTGACACAATATCATGAACGTATCCTTGAATTTTAGATGATTTTTTGGTGTATTTTTAGGTCGATGTCAGCCACCAAGAAATCATTCCAGAAAAAAAAAACTTTTCATGTGTAATCATGTTTTTTTTCAAGAATTAGTAGGTGTTTGAATTATGCAGTAAATATCTGTGGTTGAGTTTCTTTAAGAAGAATATAAGGAGATATATACATGCAAACACAGGACGAAGTACACACACATTCACAGAGGGTTTTCATGTGGACTGGCTGGAGCTGTGAAAACTAAACAAAGCTAATCACATTACGATCCTCCAAATGAGATCCAGACGGGTCCTGAGGAGTCTCCCTCTCTCTCTCTCTCTCTCTCTCGTTCCTCCCTCTCTTCCTCCCCCCTTCATATCTTCCTCTCCCCTCTTCCTCCCCTCGTCAGACGTCTCTTCTCCTCAGACCCCTCTGATCTCCCTCGCTCTCTTTTTTTGTTCTCCTCGACTGTGTTTATACCTCGGTTATATCTTTGATTCTTGTCGGGCCGAGCTGTGTTCTTAATTATCTGGTCGTACGAGAGGGAGCATCATTTAATCCGCTACGAGCTCAATGGACCTGGACCCTTAGGGGGGGGGCGAGGGAGGAACCTGAGACCACCATGACGAGAGACCCAAACCAAACCAGATAGATATATTATTAAGATTAGTTTTAGTTCATGTGGGGCTGCTTGAATATCTTCTTTTTTTAGTCTATATACAGTGAGCAATGTAAGGAAGTAAAATTCGATTAAAAAAACACCTTTGTTTAATGCCGTTTACAAAGTGCTTTACTGTAACATCAGTAGAGAAAACACACATTCTAAAGCAAACAAACGTCATATTTTTGTGATTAAAGTATCTTGTATATATTAATCACACATGGAGCATCATTTCACATGTGAACAATGTATATACACATGTGGTTTTGAGACATTATACGTTTCATAAGCTCACATGGTACAGGAAAATGTGTTTTCCAGATATTTTACGTACTAAATTGTATGTAAATTTGATGTAAAAGAATTGATTTCACTTGAAATATCACATTTAAAACAATATTTTACACACGATAAATAAACATGTGTTTGACATCATCAGAATAACAAAATACTGCACATGTGACAACATGAGTTTCACACTTGAAATAATTAGTTTTTTGTGTCTCTTAAGGGACGACGTAATGAAATGCATTTTAAAGAGATGGAAGAAAATACTCAGATCATTTTATGACAGAGAGGAAAACACTGAGCTCGTCCTCCTTTCTTTGTTTTTCTGTCTCTGTCTCTTTCGCACACACACACACACACACACACACACACACACACACACACACACACACACACACACACACACACACACACACACACACACACACACACACACAGAGAAAGAGACTGTTAACATTACAATTCCGCTAATGCCAAGTTGGGTGGAAGCAAACGCGTGAATAAGCAGACAAACACAAACTCACAGAGGACACATGAGAGCACAGAGAAGTGGACATGTACATTTATCTGCTCGCATGCAAGCACACACACACACACACACACACACACACACACACACACACACACACACACACACACAAACACACACACACACACACACACACACACACACACACACACACACACTCGCTCACACAGTGTGATGGTAAATGCATTAATAATTGATCCATCATTTTTTTTTTTTTTTTCTTCTTTTGGTCTGATGTTCAATGGGCTCTGCCTCTTGTCCACATTTAAAAGTAGAAATCATTGTTCCCATTTCCACATTAAAATTCCACCTCCCAGAGACAGGCTTTAATGTGGCTGGCTGGTGGCTTGGCTCATGTCTGAGTGTGCCCATCCGCACACACACACACACACACACACACACACACACACACACACACACACACACACACACACACACACACACACACACACACACACACACACACACACACACACACACACACTGATGTCTCTCTCTTGTCGCTGGCCTGCATGCATTGGTTGCCACTCACACACATACATACAGGCGTAAACACACACACACACACACACACACACACACACACACACACACACACACACACACAGTAATCCCATTGTCCCATGCTGGAGTAAGTCTTAAATGGTCGCTGCAGACGCATGCAGGGCTTCTTCCAAACTGGTTCCAGCTTCCACCCCCTGGCACACGCTGAGGGAAACCCTGTACACCTGACTCAACCCTGAGGAACTCCTCTTTATGAAATATGTCATGTTTTATTTTAATGTGCAGAAGGTGGAAAGTTTTATGCTTATTATGGTGCAACTTGATCGAAAACACTTAAAAACATGTCTGCAAATTTCTTATAAAGCAAACTTTATGAAGGGGTTGTCTTTATTAATGGTTAATTAGTCATTTTTAGTGAGGTAAGTAAGTAAAATAAGTCATAAATAAGAACACATTTTGAGTTGCCATGTTTTGAAAAATCTATTTGGCTCATTTTTATCCTTGTGTTTGGCTTTTGAGCTCACTCTCTCTTTCTGCAGAGCATCTGGACCGTAATCTATTCATTGTCTTAACATTTACAAGTTCAGACTTGATGAATTACGTTAGTAGGATAACCTTTGATTAATGACTTTGGAACGTTTATAACGGTACTACGTATGTTTGTTTTTAAAATAGGGAACTCGTGGCCCGTTGCTGAGAGCTGGGAACACAGACACATCACTACAACAAAGTCTGACGCAACAAAACCAAATATAATCAGACAGGTTGTAAAAACGAAAAGAGCCAACAGATGATCTTAAAACACTTAATGAGAGGGAACACACCCCTTTGGTTGACAATCCTACTACATACCTACTACAACAACTACCAGGACAGTATATCAATGTCGATCCGAGGCGATAGTCTGTGTGATATGATAATATGGAGACACTCCAGTGATCACAGAAAACTGAATAACAAACTAGTGGCAGAAGTTGGACACGATTTGGGGCAAATATGATTACATTTATCATTTTTGTAAAAGAGAAAAAAGACTCAGCAGCTCATTGGTTACTTTTCTATACTGACACTGGGCTGGACCACCTCTCTTAAAAAAACAACTAACACCCACAAACATCTGGCTATAGTCTTTAAGCCTCTGCATTTATTCCCGGGACAAATTTATCTGCTACACTTTTCGTCCCTTTTTCTGACGTGCCTTCAAGTGAATGTATAAGAAATAAAATACACAGAGATTTGAATATTCCAACGTGTAAAAACTAAAAAAATGTATTTGCTCTCCTCAAAGCCAACAGAGTCCAGTCAGATAACAGTTACTTTATCTCGCTGATCGTCGTAAAAAACTGTCTTTGTTCCATCAATCACCAACTCTGGTTTGAGAGTTTTAAAGGCTGATTTAGTTACACCTATAAAAAGAGGTAACCATCGTAACATTTCAACTGTTTACTGTCCTGTGACGTCCAATGGGACACTAGAAGAACAAAACAAAAGCATACTTGTCTACTGGCAATGGGAAAGGAGTTTATCGAGCATTGTTTAGCAGGTTTTCTCGTTTTTTTAAAAACCTGCATATATGCTAATATTGGTGGAAGAAAAGTAATAATCTGTGGATGGATAAAGGCTTCAAATTTGATAAAACTAAATGCAAAAGGGGGGTGCAGAGAAGCTGCAGGGCTGAAGTAGCTTCAACATCTACAGTTACTCACTACGCAGTTAAAGGGCCCTTACTACTCAACTTTGGTTTGTGGGAAGTTGGTTCGGGCACATTTAAAAGGTGACTGCAAGGATGGTGTACTTGTTGGTGGTGTCTGACCTATTGTGGTGTCAACAAATGCCGGGGCCGATTTTGGATCTTGACCTATACTGCAGCATTGATTTTAACCATTTCTACAATCCCGGACTACCTCTTTAGAAGCCTTTATGGTCTTCAGACAGCTTGTGTCACACTCTCAACTCTCAGAAAATGAACCTGGTGAGTATTTAATGGCAATAACTACGTAAACAAGACAAATGTTTTGATAATTATCCTTAAAGAGAAACTAAAAAGGGACCTAAAAGTTAAAAAAAAACGGATTTACACCAGCCACACCTGTAAACCCGAAAGATGTTCTTAATAATGGACAACTTCTGATTTATAAATGTGTTAACGATTAATAAACACAAAAGTAAAGTATGCCTTGACTTAATAAGTCAAATGTAACAGCACGCTGCTAGAATCATAACTAGAATATAGAAAGGTCTGAACTCAAATGTCCAGTGATTCGCTGACTTGATCTGCAGCCGTGACCCTTTGTGGCCTTTCAGACGTGGCACTGCAACAATGCTCCGTCTCCCTAACTGACCGCCGTTAACTGTTCATTGGCTAAAGCCGTAAAGTACAGGTCTGCTCCCATCCATTCTATAAAAGCCTTCAGACCCTTATAATCGAAATAAACAATATCTCCCAGTTAATTACTGGGCTAAGCTAATTAAAGAAAGGCCGTGGTCCTTTAAATACACCGCTGGGACACAAGAATGCAGGACACAATTCAAACAGGGAGAAAATAACTGGAACTCTGTGTAATTTTGGTCGTGGACCGCAGAGGGAAAAAATGTATAATTTAAGCCAGAAATTATTCATTTAACATAAACGCTTGTTTTAAAAAACAAAAAACTATTCATTTGAGAGACGTTGGGGGAGGACGTGTGTGTGTTTTGTGATACTGCATGAATACACGTTAATCCACACAAGAGCGTACGTGATTTTTTTTGTATCCTTGCATGGGCGTGTTTTGTGCACGCACACACTTTGAACAATGCTGGAGTTTTGTTTGTGTGGAGCTGTGATGTCCCGTTTTGTCTTGCCTTTGAAGCCCCTGGTGTGGTGCATTGATGTGGACATGGGGACCAATGTGGCCTCGCTGTTTTCCATACACACTGATGAGACAGACAGAGAGAGAGAGAGAGACCTCCCCTGATGGTTGGCAGAAAAACACTGAGGCTAAAAAGTGCTACTAATGGCATTCATCTGCAAACCGTGACAAACACTCGCTGCACAATTTAGTGGGTAATGTACGGCCATCACTCCGGGATAATGTGCATCTGTGTGTTGTTTATTTGTCTCGCTTTAACAGGCTGTCAATTGCAGGTCTGAATGACATAAAAGAATAAATCTGCAACATTACCAGCAGACAAGAATAGAGTTTACGGTTACACTGGAAGGACCAGTAATATTTAAATTGAGGTCATTTGCATAATTTGCATTCAGTGATGAAGCAAAGGTGACTTACTTAACATCCCTTAAAGATATCAACTGACATCCAGTGATGTGGAGGTGTACTCCAGTGTGTGTCAGTACACTGTGACATCACAGTTGGGCGTGGTTAGCGGTGCAACAGGCTTTAAACTTTCAGCCATAGAAGGCAGCGAAACGTTGCTTTTCGGCCATGCTTTCAGTTCCTCTTTAATACTGGAAAGATGATGAGAAAATGTTACTAATAAGCTAAACTATTCGAGAGATGGAGAGAAAATGTTGCTAATAGGTTAAACTAATAGAGAGATGTGGGGATAATGTTGCTCATAAGCTAAACTAGTAGAGATATGAGGAAACGGTTTGGCTAATAAACTACTCCAAAGAAGGGATACATTATGGTAATAGTTTAGCCACTGCTAACCGTAGCCACAGCGGAGAGCTTTTAGCTGTGACTAGCAGAAGGCTAAGTTTTTAGCAACATTTTCTCTAAAAGGCTTTGCCAATATTGTCGGATTCTCTTTTTAATGAGCCCATCTTCCTTTTTTTTCAGTATTTGTGGACATACAAAGATTTATAGACCCTCAGTTTTATTTATTTTTTTACTATGCACGCTTGGTTTTCTCTATCAGGTGTATAAAAGTCTGGCCATTGATTCAGCGTGTAGGGGTCAGCTAATATTGTCCCAGTTGGTTAATGTTCACTTCCTCAAATAATACTTGAAGAGAAACTTGTACTCTCTTCAGCCATTGTTATAAAAAAACAAGCAAACACAACTTGCTAGCCAGACGGATCGTTATTCTGCATGTACACTCAAAAATAGGTCCTCTTGTTTCATGTGCACTAACAAATAGGGATCTATTAATTCAATCGAGCTTTAATACATTCAATTAATCTGAGTATCTGAAGTCAGACTTCAGGTTTAAGTTCAGGATATCTGGAGCCAGTTCTCTAGTCTCTAACTGAGGTCGAGAGTACACGGCCTGTTTCAGATGGGCTGCAGGCCTGATAAGAGCTGTTTGCCTCGAGGCAGTAAAGGGATTACCTGCAGCGGTGCGTTTATGACACACACACACACACACACACACACACACACACACACACACACACACACACACACACACACACACACACACACACACACACACACACACAATCTCCTCCACATTAGAAACATGTCTGCACTCTCATGGCTCTGCAGACTTAATCCGAACAAGACCCAGTGAAGATGACACACACACACACACACACACACACACACACACACACACACACACACACACACACACACACACACACACACACACACACACACACACACACACACACACACACTGCAGCGAGATGTCAAACAGATGGGGATCTCCCACCGTTCTCAGTCTATTGCAAAAGCCTTGTTGCTCTCTGTCGCTCTGTTGTTACCGTTTTAATACACAACGATGTGAGGCAACTTCCCCAGATGGCATTTTCTGCATACTTGAGAAAAGACAGCAGTAAATGACACTGTCCTGTCGCAGATGACTACCATGTGTGCGCAACTATAAATTACGGAGTTTTTCTTTTACTCCGCTTCATAAACATTCTCACACATACTGTACTAACACACACAGAATGTATTTTAGTCTTGAGGAGACATTCCTGTCCTGCTCTTTGTTGTGTCTTTAATGCGTTTTACAGGCTCTGTCTGTGTCTTAGTTTTTTGAAAACATTCTTGTGCTTATTGCCGAGTGTAACATTGCAGCGTCTGCTCTAAATAGACGACCTCACATCCAGTTTGCTTTTCGGGCCGATGATTAGAGGCAGAGTCTCCTCTCGGGGATCGTTCTCGTCTTGACCCCTTTAAGCTGCATGGTATTTAATTCTGAGTCAGTGGCACCGTAGTTTACACAGAGAGAGACACTTGGAGGTTGGAAAATCGTGACTATTAATAATGGGCTTGATGCTCTTTATACTAACAGAGAGAGGCAGCTCGACCTCAGATATTTAGCTGTTTAAATTATAGAAATACAGAATAACAGGTTTTGAAAACCCTCTGTTATTCTGTGTTTATCTGCCAAGCTGAAAAAAGCTTTAAGTTAGTCATCTGTACAACTATGTTTTAACTCCTGCTAGCTATCTGGTTCTTACTCTGTTTTCTCTCTTTTTTAATTTTAACATATGGGACCGAATTACTCATTAAACTTTTTCCTGCAGGTCAGAGAGGCTCGCACGCAAAACGTCAGGTCCAGTGTAGCAAATCTGAAGCAGGTAAGAAGATATACGTGGTTCCTTGTGTTTGGAATTAGCTTCCTAATAGCATTAAACAGACTACAAACACAGTCACATGAAAGGAAAAAGTGAAACATTGGCTTTAGTAGCTCATTTAATGGACCAGTTTTAGCACAATATGAAGTGTTTTGTCTTAGCCTGTTGTCAGAATAATGCCTGTTAATGCTCAATGTGAATATTTTCTGTATATTTATGTTTCTTAAGTACCTAAGAGGATATAAATCCTGTGACTTCTTGATGTTCTGTTTACTCTGCATGATATGTGCGTTGTTATTGTAACAATGTAAGTTTCTTTTTTACTCTCAAATAGACAAAACAAAACACACAACTTCAGCCAATTTGGGGATTTATTTTCCCCTCAAGGAAAGACCGACCAGACAAAGTCCTTTGTCTGCTTTTATAGTTAATGTTACAGTGTTTCATTAATGACAAAACTAACGATCAAGCACAAAAAACTAATTCAAGAAGAAATTGTCCCTGCAAGTTAAGAGTGTGCAAACCCTGATTCAGAGGAAAAGTTTGATATTTTTGGGAAATAGTGAGAGTTAAATGAGAATATCAACACCACACTGGTGTTTTTACATTAAATATGTAGCTGGAGCCAGCAGCTGGCTAGCTTAGCTTAGCATATGTAATGATTGGAAGCAGGGGGAAACAGCTAGCCTTACTCTCTCTGAAGCTAACAACATCTGCCTATCAGCTCATCTAAAGTTCACAAATTGTCACCTTATATCTCTTTTTATATCGAGCAGTTACTTCCTGAAACAAAGGAGATATATTTCATTAATTGATGAGTGTTAGATGAACTAGTAGGCAGATTTTGTTACAGAACCAGTCTAGCTGTTGTATATTGTTTACCCATAAAGAAAGGATTAGATGCACAACCTTAAGGTCAATGCTACTCTACAGATCATGAACCAAACACGACCTTTAGCTCGCAAGAGTTTAGAGACACAGCTCCAGTCTCAAAACTTCTAATTAAACTCACAGAATTCTGTCCACGTGTACTCTCAAAACTTTGCATTTTATCTATGTCCTCTCCAGACACTCTGAAACTTTATTACACAGATAAACATGTGCTTTATCTGCAGTCTTTTATCAGTTGGTGGTTTCAGTGTCGTTGCATTAGCGTTAGAACGGTGTTGTTTTACAGGATTGTTTGAATTTGAATTATATTTTAAAGGCACAAGAAGTCTTGGGTTTTCAAAATGGCTCAGGGCTCAGTTATTACACCTTATTTTGAAAACCTGAATATGGTGTTTGTTTGGAAAGAAAGCACAGATGTGACAGAGCTGGTGTTGTGGTGTTTTGCAGGGTCGCTCTGACTGACCGTGGGCTTGTGCCGCCGAGCTGTGGGAGTAGCCGAGGGCCAGCAGAGCCGTCTCCACCAGCTGAGAGAAGAGAATGTCCTTCCTGACCAGCACGAACTCTGCATGCTCCTCTCTTCCCTCACATCCGTCCGTGATAATCCCTCCGTCCGACTGCTCCACCACACAGAAGACTGGAATCATCAGACCTGCAGAGGAGGAAAGATTCTTCTTAATGTCTGGTTTTTATTGTCTGTGATCACAACACAGTTTATCCCGCTTAGACAGCAGACATGTGGAACGCATTTATAGCAGGTCCAGCTTGTAATCACTTCCTCCTTTCTGTTTTTTTACACTGTTGAATGAAGGCAATACCTGGAGTTCCCAATACATCTACTGTAACAGTTTTTTTCACTATCACTGGACATTTTAAGGCGTTTAATCTAACGGACTATTAGATAGGCGGTCATAATAATGGCTCCACTAACAGATATGCAAAGAATTATACAAAAGACCTGCACTGACACCAACTGCTAGTTTCATTAAAGTCTTAATAACAGGTTAAAATAACAATTTAATAACAATTTAAAGCACAAGCGGTGCCAATTATGAATGTTATTGCAGTTAATACAAGTTAATGTAAAGCTATATGTGTTGACATGATACTGTGAGGCTTCCTTAAGGATGCAAATTCAGGCCCCGGTGAAAACCAAACCAGATTCTCCAGAAGACAGTTTGCATGAAGAGCTCTCCCACAATGTACACACCTGGACACACTCACACAGCATTTGCATGATCCTTTAAACCACTTCACAGCAACAGATGTGAAGGTGAAAACTTTTGAATGATTGTATTAATTATTAGAGGAAAATGCGACTCTGAATGTCCTCTAAATAACGACAAAACAGGTCGTTGTCGTTCAGAAACACCTCAGATAAGTGATGAGCTGCGTTTAAGAAATGACTCTTTCTGATCTGCCGCCACTCTGGTCAAAGTTTGGTTTGGTTTAGGCAAACTGAACTGATGCAAAGACTGGATGTGAAGAAGGATGCGTCACACTCAACAACCTTCTCTCTCCCTTCCAGGTTTAAGTAGACGTTGATGACGTCACGCTTCTTCTAACGGACAACGATTCCTCGTCAAGAAAATAAAATCATAAGTGAGTTTAAGTGGTATAATGAATGTTAAGAACTCTCCTTTTTCCTAGTGAGGATGGTCACCAGTAGATTTAACCACCATGTTATTTATTCCTGATAGAGTGGCACCAACATTTCAGATCATGATGTAAATTAATGGCAAGGTTTCATAGCTAAAAATCTGTAACTTAACGTGAATAAATAATCTTTATTTTAAGGTTATATATGGTGAACTGCAGCCGATGCCGGATTTTTTTTTCAAACATTTATTCGATGCTGCTTTCTGTCATAGAAAGTGACCACCTATGGAAATATGCCACATTTAAAAATGCTCACTGTGTAATCAGTTAACTCAAACTACAAACTACTAAACTCAGTTAGGTTTAGGCAACAACACTTCTTAGTTAGGTTCAGAAAGAGAATGTTGTTTGGGTCAAAATAATCACAGAGTGCAAATACTAAAGTACAAAAGTAACCTAACAAATAAATCAACTTATACTTTGATGTTTAAGATTACATTTATAACACACAAAATCATTTTACATGATATCTACAAATGATGGTGCATTACTTCTGGTTTGTTTAGCTACGCATGCTGGATGAGACCAGTCAGTATGATGACATATCAAGACAAGACTTCCATTATTACCTATTTCTCTATTAGAATCCCCATTAGCTCTACTTTACTAATACTAGAGAAGCTGAACCTTTTAAATCCAGTCCAGCTCTCTCTCTTCCTGCTCAGTATTTTCAGTGCATTAAATAGCTGATTTCCCAGCATCCGTGTCCTTTTTGGCTCCGTGCACTAATATCAATCCTTCCCCTCCAATATGAACCTTTTTCCTAAAAGGCTTTTTGGTTTCGGTGCCACCTGTCAACTAATTAATTAAAAGCTCTCTGAAGAGATGACGGAGAGAGAGCATTAGGCAGCGTCCCAGCACTAATAATACAGGGGCCACACGGCAATGTGTTTTACCGCATGGACACCACACACACACACACACACACACACATGGCTACTTCACAGGAGGTGCATGCAGCATCGCCATCACACACCCCTCCCCTCCCCTCCGTCTTACCCCGATCCATCCCACCCCGTTGTTTTAATCAGTCAATTCCTATATTTCTATTTCCTCCTCATTAATCACTCGGCTCCCAGTCCTCCAGGCTCTCATGGAGTGAATTACACACTGGAGCACGGTGCCAATTCAAGTAAGTGAATTTCCCCCAACAGGGAAATATAACTGTCAACACGGAGCAGCTCTCTCTCTCTCTCTCTATCTCGCTCGACCTCCCCCCCCCCCCCCCCCCATCTCTCCCACCTCAGTCTGTCTTCTCTTATACCCAGTGTCCTGTGATTTTTCTCCGCTGACTGTGTGATCTGGTTTGGATGATGCGACGCTGCCTCAAAACCTCTAATCCCTCTAATATGTATGTGGATGAGTGAGCGGCGATATTAAAATAAGATGTGTGTGTGTGTGTGTGTGTGTGTGTGTGTGTGTGTGTGTGTGTGTGTGTGTGGAGTGTTAGTGTGTGTTTTGGCAGCTTTTGTTGTGTGTGTGAGTGTCACAGCGTAGACGTTTGTGAGTGTGGACATATGGTGTGTGAGTGAGAGCATGTAAATGTGTGTGTGTGTGTGTGTGTGTCTGTGTGTGTGTGTGTGTGTGTCTGTGTCTGTGTGTGGCCCCCTCCTCGTGGCAGCAGTGTGGTTTGGAGGAGACACGTCGAGTTTCCTGTCTTCAAAGACAACCCGTCATTATTACAGGCAGCGCAGGAAACCCCTTCTTCTCCTCTTTCCTCTTTCCTCCTTCCTCTCCCTCACTCTCACACATAAATGTTTATTTCTTTACATTTAAACATTCGTTCTCTCACTTCAACACGTCGCTTCTTCTTCGTCTCCTCTTAGTGTGGTCAAATCTGAGCTCCACGTTGATTTGTTAACCTCTTTTACGTGAGTCGAACCCACAGAAAGGTATCTTCCATATTCTAGAAAAGATCCCAGATTTTTGCAGAAATATTAAGGGATGACTTTTAGGGCAAATTCGTATAAAATGATGCACATAATATTTAGAATATTTCCGTTTGATCTGATGGTGCAGCCTTTAAGATCATTGCATCTTTGATTGAAAGAAATAATTTACGTAAATAGCGTTATGGAACAAGAATGATTGTGATTCTGTAAAACGGCGTGGAATTGATTTCTATCTAAATTTAAGGGAAATTAAAAGGAAAATGTTGACATTTCTGCAAACATCCAGCAAAACAAACACCCATATAGAAGGATAAGCTCACCCACACACATGAACGAGAAACAACTTCCACAGTGAATGCAGGAATCGATAAACCAGAGTGAGTTGAATAAATCTTGTTTATACGGAGCAATCTGCTTTATTCGTTGAGCCTGTGTTATACAGTTCCCCCCAGGCTTATAGATTAACAGAGCAGGAACAGCTCTGGTTCTCCCTGCAGCGCTGCCACACTACGACACAGAGCTCCGAGCCAAACTACGCTCGTGGCCAGGATGTGGCTCGACGCTGAGCCAGAAGCTGTCTTTGGGTTTCGGTGCTCAGAAAACAAAAAAAAAACTCTGACACCTGAGTGAGAAACGGCAACAGCTGCTCTGAGATGTCGTCATTCACTTCTTCAGCGAAATGCAACGTTCAAAGAAGATGTGTGCAACTGGAAAATACTTTTTTAATTAAATGATCTTGTTGTTAAGGGTATAAGACATTTCATTTTTTTTAGTTTTAAGCCACATTTTAACAGTAGGTATTGATTAACCTTTCATAAAATTTGTTTTCCTCGATATTTAACTTACATTTTGACCAAATTTCCAGAGTATCTGCAAAAGAAAATACTCATAATGACTCTTTCTACCTACTGTTATGTAAATATTAGGAATCTTTGGTAGCGATAATTCTCCAGTTTGGAGTAAAAATGCACTGATATCAGATTTTGTTGGAAATAGGCCTTGCTGGTATCAGATACCATTTTTTATATAAATAACAATTTAGTTCATTTATATCTTGTATTTATTTGTTACATTTTGTTTTACAAGTTAAGAAAGCTGCCTCGCACATAAAAAATTAGATCCCAGTGTCTTCTACACAGTGAATCCTACAGCTTATTGATTAAACACTGGTATCTGATTGTTACTCGATATCGGCTGATACCAAAAGCCCAGGTATCTCTTTCGGGACTGAAAAAGTTGGATCTGTGCATCCCTAGTTGGGAGGCCTTAGACCTTTGCAGAAGAAGAGGGTGCAGCAAGGTGATATTCAAACCTTACATTTTGGAAAACCGTGAAGGAAACAGGACGGAAATCTGACCTTTCTGTCTCCTTACAGGTGGATTAAAATCTTATATTAAGTTAAAGGCTTCTGAATGAATCTCTTCATACAATAAACAAACAACAACGAAGCTCACACGTCTGCCTCTCCATATAAACATGTTGCTTTACCTCCCAGGGGCCTCAGCGGGGCTCCGTTGTGGCGTATGCGCGGCCCCGTGGGGCTCCCGTTGAGCTCCAGCCGGCCTTTCTTCCCCGGCGGAGGTTGAAGGCCGCCGAGGTCCGGACTGCCCCTCCGCTCAGGACTGTCCTGGGTGATGGGACTCTCACCTCCTCGCTCCATCCTCCTCCAGACCCCCAGAGGAGCTCCAGACAGGGAGAACGAGTCTGCAAAACAGTTAAGGGAAATTGATTTTTTTGAAGTGTAGAAATTGGTTAAAAGTGAAAATAATTCAACTATTAATGTTGATTATATTATTTGCATTTTTTTTTATTGTCAACAAATCCGATGAAGGCATAAAGAAAAATGATAAATAGTCAAAATGTATTAATACGCAGCTGAAAATAGTCCCCAACAAATGCACTTCCTTCTGTTTGAATAACATTTGCTAAAAATACAGCTGTTTTACGACATAACCTTTTTTTATTAAACTTTATATTAGTAACGCATTTAGACATTTATGTCATAAGTAACAAAAGGGCTTGGAGCAAAGTGCCACAGACATGAAAGTAAGAAAATATTCAGAGTTGGACATTAATGATTTTGGTCTTTTTATGGAATTTATTCAAGGTCAATGTGTAAGATTTAATTAAAGAAAGAGACAAATAGAGACAGAAGAAGACAATAGAGAGACAAAGGGAACTGTTGGGAGGGTAACTACACAGTGACCGTGTGTGTTTGTGTTTAATATGTATGAGTACACATATACATCCACACATGAACTCTGATGTCCCCTGATAACGCAGCGTCAGCCAAAAGTCTAATATAGGGTAATGCCATTAGAAACGCTGCCAGGCCAGACGGGGGACGCACGCCAGCATGTGTGAAAGAGACGCCAAATGGACGGCTTTTTATTTACATACGAGCCCCTGGACAATATCTCTGCCAGCATGTGTGACCCTCAGTGGAGAAAGAGAGAGAGAGAGAGAGAGATTGGTGAAGAGAGAAAGTATGGAAATCAAGTTAGTGAGCAGATTTCAGAGTGGAAAAACACAAGAGGGTCTCTGTACTGAGTGACATTGGCCAGCAATCCAGCAGAACAAATGAGGGAGAATCCATGGTTATTGTTTGAGTGTGGCATTTTCCACAGCGCCTGATTACAAACTGCAACTCCCTCCCTCCTTTCCTCCCTCCTTTAATATTTCTGCAGCTTTTACTGCTCCAGCTGTCGTAACTCCGAAACAAAAGACGATGTATTTGTGTGGCTGCTGTTTCTACCTTCTATTCCGACTCTTTCACAACAACAACACAGCTGAAAAACACCACGAACAGTAAGAAAAAAAAAAAAAAAAAACTTCTCAATCTTAGACGTATTAAGAGCTTGGGCAAAATTTCAAAATGTATAATAAATTAAAAAACATTAGCTTTGGCGTGATTGAAAAGTGTGCGGGTGGCAAAGAGGCCAAAAAAATGTAAGTGGCAGAGTTTAATAATAATTAAAGAGAAGAAAACAAGTTTGAGTACAGTGGGAGCTATAACTCACAGGGAGGCTTTGCAAATAAATCTAACCGCTAATAATGTAGCGACAATAAAAAACAACTCAATATGATGCACAGCATTGAAGGGAATTCAGTTTGATGAGAAGTGGAACTCTACCTGCCTCGTAAAAACTTCCAGAGGAAGTGATAATTCATTTCTTATTTATAAATAATCCTCCAGAGCGTCTGTCTTTATCAGAGGCAGGTCCTAACCTGTGGAGCTTCTCCGCTACCGACGATCCCTATCAAGACCTTTGCCGACATCTCACCATCTAACCTGATACACACACACACACACACACACACAACACAAACTCACGCACACACTTTATAACAGATACTCAGTGTCCCAGCATCATCTAATCTCTGGACACATCCTGCTTCATTTTCCTTTCATTTGGTATTTGACCCAAGAGATGAAGAATGATAATCAAGTTTCTATTTGCTCACATGTTGCCTTAACAACAGCAAGTATTACCACGCTGTAGCAGTAATGGATGAGTTGTTTTCCTTTATTTGAACTGTATATTAACCATAAGGTGGCGTACAGGTCACGGTTTGTTATAAGCTAACCGGTGGTTGACTAGCAACAATAATAAAAGCTACACAGAATACATAGTCTGCAATAGCTGCATCCTATGCTCAAAACTAGTGATGCATAGTAGAAAAAAGTGAGAGACTTTTTATGGTGGATGGGTCAAACAAACACAGGACTTTCAACCAGGAGACAGTTGTTCGTGTTGTTGAGTCATTTAGAAGTTACGTTACAGATGTTTTTCACGAGTTTTCTCTACTAATGTTATTTTGTGTACTTATTTACCTAAAACTGTGACTTTTATTAATAATGGAAAGTTTTAACACTGTGATGATGGTACTTTTAATTAAAGTCGAGGATCTCTTCCAATGCTGGGACGGTGCTGCAGTTTTTATGAAGTCAAACATAACATTTAACGCTTTAATCACTTTTTTTTATACAGTCCCTTACTGTAGATAATGCTTTAAACTGTATAATCAGCTTCGATTGGTTTCAGGATCAATTCATTTAAAAACAACCTGCAAACAATGTCAAGATTTTTAGCCATTTCAGGAGTAAGCGGTCTGTAATGTATAGTTTTGAATACACTGAGTGTAAGTATGCAGATTTGTTTATACTGTGCCGTTACAGTATAAACGCTACCTTTATGAATATGAGCATCGCTGTTTACATCATATATATATATATAACGTCAGATCCACCAACGTCATGTGCAAAATGCATTATTTTATATTTATTCCAGGAACTGTTTAAAGTGTCAATAATGCATAACTTTGTCATTTTAATCTTATATAATGTTTTTAGGGGTGACTTTGAAACATCTGTTCAGGGACTACAGATGAAAAATAGCCTCTTAGCAAAAGAAAAGTCAAACTTCCTTACATCCCTGTAATGACTTTGTTTCATTGTTTCTTTCATAGCAGACATGTAAATATTAACGAGGGGCGTTCCCACAGAAACATCCACATTCACAGACTGATAAATGCTAATCTATTTTATGCAATTATTATGGCCGTGTTGAGCAATAGCGTTACGTTGAATCCTGTCAGCCTTCATAACACAGAGATCGTTATCGTGTTCATCCTAAATCCATCCGAGGTGCATTGTTTGATGAGGCGTGTGATAGTCGGAGCAGTTAATAAAGAGGCGATAAGAGGAGCTGTTGCATATCTGCTATGGAGATACACATTTAATGTCTCATTGATAAGGAGGGTTCACGACATGTTTCCCAATTTATTGCTTGTCTGGTCAACTGTCATAGCTCTCTTTTAAAACATGTTAAATGAAAATAAGCTGCTGTATCGGCTGAGACGGTAAATAATAAAGAAATAAAACCCAAACTCTGCTCTGTTTGTCCCGCATTGAGCCCGATACTGGGACAACCTCTTGTTTTTTGATGATAATCCACTATCAAATTCCACATTATTACACGTTCTAGACATAACAAATACACATCGAGGGGCCAAAAACAAGATTGCAGAGCAAAAAAAAAAAAATGCAGACACACCCAGAGAAATGGGGGAGTAGGACACGACACACAAACACACCTATAAACAACGCGTCCAGCTCAAAGACGTAAACACACACAAACAGAGGCTAACGTGTAATTCAAAGCCAGTCTAAACTCTACAAAACAGACGGCTGACAAACACTGATTGGTAGTCACGTTCGTTTGAAAGACGGTCGCTACATGAATGCTGCTTTTCTTAAACCCTTTTTGTGTCGTTTAAAGGGAGATACTACTGGTGGAAACAAATGTTACTTATAGATATCACCATGAAACTTCCCTAGTTGATTCAGTACATTAAGGCAATTCTTTTTTGTATTACTAGTTTTCTGAAATGTTGTGTTTAAATGTGCAAATGAGGATTCATCTTATGTAATATGTGCAAATTTCAACACATTTCCAAAGCAGAAATCGGAACATTTGATAAAGCCACCCTCAAAACTCTTGTTTCCTTTTGTTGACTTATTAGAGTAAAAGGGTTTTTACAGAGGGAACTTTGGATATCTCTTTGTAACAAAATAAATCTATGTTTATAGTAATAAAATATGGTTTAAATGAGGCTATGAATGATTTATGAATAAACCCCTCTGTTAGAACCTTCAGAATGTAGAGAGGAATGAAACTGGAAAGTTTGGTGAATGTGAGAGCTACTCAAGTGGAGATTTCTGGATCAGAGTCTGAGAAAAAACACATTTTGTGAAAACCTTTAAAGATATGTTTAGTAAAAGAACAAACATTTTGAAGACACTACAGGTGAATAGAGTAAAAATATTAACTTATAGATATCACAATGAAACTTCCCCATTTGATTACTCACACTAAGACAATTCTTTTTTGTACTACAAGTTATCTGAAATGTAATGTTTAAATATGCAAATGAGGCATTATTTCAAGGCAACTTTTGGTGAATTTAGGAGAAATCTGCAGAAACAAATAGACAAAGTAGTAAAATAAACACAAAATGTATTTCTAGATGTTTTTCTTCCCACTAGTTTGGAAGAAGACATGTTATGGAAGCAAAATAGCGCAAAATCTCAATATGATCAGTGCATGAAAAACTATGTTTTTGCCTGTAGTGTCTCCTCTAATCTCACTTTTCTTAAATTTATTTTTATCACCATCATTCTCTCCTGTGCTTTTCCTTTTGCATCACCTAGATTAAAGTCTGGAAAACCACTTGCAGCTTTTTAAACGTCCGACCTCTAATGAAGCAAGACGTTTACAGAATGTAACATTTTAGTGGAAACAACAGAAATATGAGAAGAAAGAAGAGAAAAACACTCCTCAGTCGATGCAACAAAGAAGAAACCTGTTTTAATGTTGCCTTCTGCTCCACACACACACACACACACACACACACACACACACACACACACACACACACACACACACACACACACACACACACACACACACACTTACTTCACTGTAATCCCATTGTGATAAGTGTGCAGGAAACAGAGAGCAGCAACTCACACACTTACACTGAGATTTAAAGCGAGACAGAAGAATAAAGAGGGATAATTGTGGGTGAAAAGCGAACGCAATCAGCCAAACAGCAGGATAAGATGTTCAATGTGTTCACGTATGAAACTAATGTCACTCAAAGTGTCAGTGAGAAATACAACTAACCTCTCACTCTGCAGAGCTGCACGGCCTGGTATCTACTCTACCGTTACCATACTGCGTCTGCTAATGAAAGTTTAAACCCTCGACATGCAAAGCAGACGGAGAGAGACGGAGAGAGAGAGAGAGAGAGACCTACGAGGGCATTATTAGCTCTGATAGTGGGGGGGGAGGACGGGTGAGAGGCGTCACCTCTGTAGGAATACATATCCAGATACGGATGTTCTTCCCGTACGATGATCCACTTTTATAGCGCGGTTATCAAGCTATTGGTTAATGCTTGGCTCTGCAGCACAGATAAAAGAAGGTGGGGGGAGGAAGGGGAGGAGGAGGGGGAGGAGGGGAGAGGGATATTAAGAGACCTGCTGTCAAACTGAGTGTACACATACATGTATGCACAGGGAGGGGACAGAAAGACGACTCAGGACGCAAACTTGCAAAATGACGTTCCTGTACCACTAAACTGAACTCTACATTATGGTTTGAGAGAAATGTATTTTCTCAAGTTGTGACAAAACAAATCAAAAGATGCTACGAAACAACGTTGGTAGGTTCAGGGAACAAAATCTAGTTGGTTAGGTTTGGTTAAAAAACACATTTTGGGCTTAAAATGAATCAAAACAAAACAAAAATGCAACAAAAGTACTTTGTTAGGTTTGGTAAAGACATCATGGTTCGGCTAAAAATTTATTGAAACAAAAAAAATGCAACAAAAGTATTTGGTTTAGGCAAGAAAACTTATTTGTTGGGTTTAGTAAAGTTTGGCTTAAAATTAATTTAAAAAAACTCAACAAAACTACTTGTTTTAGGCAACAAAAGTACTTGGTTAGGTTTAGTAAAAAAAAACAACTTAAAGTTTAGCTTAAAATTAATAAAACCTAAAAAAAAAACGCACCAAAAGTACTTGGTCTCAGCAGCAAAATTTCATGGTAAAGTTTAGAAAAAGAAAATTGTGGTTTGGCTTAAAAACTGAATTAAAACTAAACAAAAACACAATAAATGTACATGGTTCGGCTTTAAATTACTGCAAAATTGGAACAAAAATAAAACTCAACAACAATACTTTGTTAAGGCACGAACCTTTCTTGGTTAGGTTTAGTAAACTTAAGGTCTGGCTTAAAATTAATAAAAACAAAAAAAGCAATAAAAGTACTTGGTTTCGGCAACAAATTAAAAACTCAATTAAAACAAACCACATAAAACTACTTGGTTTGGTTTAGTTGAATAGTATCATGGTTGTGCTTCAAATGAATGCAACATTGAAACAAAACAAAAATGCAACAACAATATTTAGTTTAAGCAAGAAAACTACTTGGTTAAACTAAGGTTGAATAAAAAACATCATGGTTCGGCTTAAAATGAATAAAAACAAAACAGAAACACGCCAAAAGTACTTGGTTTCGGCAACAAAACTTCTTGGTAAAGTCTAGTTGAAAAGAATCATGGTTTTGCTTAAAATGACTGCAAAAATGAAATAAAACAAAAACGCAACAACAGTGCTTAGTTTAGGCAGGAAACCTACTTGGTCAGGTTGAAAGAAAACCATCATGGTTTGGCTTAAAATGCATTAAAAGAAAAACGCAACCAAAGTAATTGGTTTAGGCAAGAAAACATCTCGGTTCGGCTTGACTGCAAAATTGAAACAAAACAAAAACGCAATAAAAGAAAAGTACTTTGTTAAGGTAACAAAAGTACTTGGTTCCCGTGTTTTTTGACCCGTGCACCGCCTCATCGTAATGTACAACAAAAAATGTTTCCCTTGAAACGTAATTCACAGCGTAGTTTTGTTGCATGGGAACATCATTTGTAGGAGACCGACTTGCTGGAAAAAAGCATGCGCACACCAAAAAATGAATATATATATAAATATATCAGAATCAGTTTTTTACTGTCTGAATAGAAAATGGGGAACAACTCAAGAGTTTTTATGTGGCTGTTTATGAGAAATGATTGCTGTTTGGGAAGGTTACATTATTGTGGAATTTGCCGTTTATGGCCGTCAGATGTGTCGCTGTGATGTGGGGAGAGCTGGTGTGAGGAAGAAGACAGACCTTTATGACACACACACACACACACACACACACACACACACAGTCAGTCACAACTACTTTGTAGCTGTGGAGAGGGTCCTCGGGCTCACACACACACACACACACACACACACGCAGAGGAAAATAAGTAGTGAGAGCAGGGGGGCGAGACGAAGGCCTTCTGGCGAACATGTTTAGCTCCCTCGTAAACATCTCATTTGATAATACGGGATGAAGAGTTAACAGCAAGCGTTTACAGCCTCGCCCTTCCAGCTAGAGGATGCATGCTTAAAACACAACTCATCCACACACACACACACACACACACACACACACACACACACACACACACACACACACACACACACACACACACACACTAAGCCACACAAACCACAGCCAGCTTGCTACACAGACTCTCTGCTTTAACACTTCCAGGGACCACACACTGACTCAGAATACAGACACACACACACACACACACACACACACAACACAGCAGGGACGAATAAGAGTGTGTGTGGAGCAAACGCAGCAGGGGTGTGTGTGTGTGTGTGTGTGTGTGTGTGTGTGTGTGTGTGTGTGTGTGTGTGTGTGTGTGTGTGTGTGTGTGTGTGACCAAAAAATAGCATCATAACATGAAGCAGTCAAGTGCAACTTTTTTGACATTTTGAAGTTGCATTTCATGATAAATGTTTCTGTTGTTTTGTCAGATATTTAAAGCGACGATGATGCTCCAAAAGAAAACACTCACTTTACTGTAACACACACACACACACACACACACACACACACACACACACACACACACACACACATACACACACACACACACAACGAATGCCAAACCCATCCACCACAGTTCCCACCAGTCTCACCAGAGTGGGAAATAACAGAGAGCTCAGGTCTCCTCGTCCACTTGCCAGACTTTTTTCTCAGTCACACTTTCAGAATAATAAAGGAAAAAACTTTACTTTATCATCAATAATCAGGAAATACGTGGGAGGCTGAGTGGGAGACGTTATTTAGAGATCAGTGAGTGACGCCCACAGACGCACAGAGGAGCATCATTAGAGCCCACTGAGCTCCTCCACTATCTAATCTGCAGTTTAATAGCACGGACACACCCATATTACGTGTGAACAGGAACAGATAGCCGAGTTCACACAGGAAGAAGGGACAGGGAGGGAGACGGAAAGACTCAAAAACCCAGGATTTAAAGTTAGAATCATAATTTAATGGTGTAAATGTCATTATAACTTGTAAATCTGTGTTTTTTTTTAATTATCAGATGTTAAAGTGGCATTGATTTAAAAAAAACAATTAAACAATATTCCAGCTCAGGATTTAAAGTTAGAATCATAATTTAATGGTGTAAATGTCATTATAACTTGTAAATCTGTGTTTTTTTTAATGATTATCAGATGTTAAAGTGGCATTGATTTAAAAAACAATTAAACAATATTCCAGCTCAGGATTTAAAGTTAGAATCATAATTTAATGGTGTAAATGTCATTATAACTTGTAAATCTGTGTTTTTTTTTTTAATTATCAGATCTTAAAGTGGCATTGATTTAAAAAACAATTAAACAATATTCCAGCTATTCAACAAACAAAAATAAATGCAGAATGAAGCTAAAAAAAAAAAAAAAAAAAAAAAGTCTTCCTTATGAGCATGGACTTGCAAACCATGAATAATTTGCGCATCTTTGCGGCAGAATGAAAATGAAGAAAAAGGAAGTTTCGGACACATATGAAGCCTCAGAGAGAGCCAGAGAAAATATGAGTTTACCACTTTTTTAAACGCAAATTCTTTAACCCTCCTCTTCCTCCTCTTCCTCCTCCTCCTCTTCCTCATCACGATGCAGTCTGCGCACTTTTTTTCTTTTTTTTTGGAAACATGTGAGCAAACTTTCAGCAGACAGGCCAGAAAGTGTCCCATCAGAGCAGCTTCTCCTCGCGTTCAGCTCCAAAAGAAACTGTGTTTTCATAAACTGTTGCCAGTGTGGTGCATATTTAAAATGACTGAAAAAAAATGCATCTTTTCTGCTCTATAATAAACAAATAATCCAGATTAAAGAAAGTATCCGTCCGCACTTTACCTGCTCAGGTGAAAATAGTGCCGTTTGTGTGAACGGAGGGTGACGTTTTTACATTCAATTTCAATGAGAAAAAATATATATTTAAGCTGTTTGGATTCCTGGTGTTTTGTATGTGTGTGAATTCACTCTTTATATAACAGCTTTATTAAGACCCTGAACACTTTATGACCAAAACTGTTGTTTGCATATTTAGTTTGAGTCAGCCTGCTGTGTTTCCTCTAACAGGTCAGAGAGTTTGAGCTGCTGTCAGAGTGAA
The DNA here is from genome assembly GCF_027596085.1 of Anoplopoma fimbria. Lineage (NCBI taxonomy): Eukaryota > Metazoa > Chordata > Actinopteri > Perciformes > Anoplopomatidae > Anoplopoma > Anoplopoma fimbria. The sequence goes on along the minus strand of NC_072464.1, from coordinate 21,299,967 downwards.
GAGACTCTAGTGGAAATAAAGGAATTAGATTTAAAAAATAAAATAAAATAAACATCTGTGCAGCCTTGCAGTGAATTGTTAAACGCAGGCCTGCTCGTGTGTTTGATTCCTCCATGTTCAGAGCAGGATAAAGTATGAATGTGATGTTTGTGATGTTCATATTTATAAAATGTGTCTCTGCTCCAGTGGTGGTGTGTATCTGTGTGTGTTGGACACCTCTCCGTCTCCCTCTCTATGTTTTATTCATCATGTCCCGTTAACCGGCAGCTTAAACCATAAAAAACAACAAAAACACACACTGGTGCTGGTATTTAAACTCTAAACACGTGTTAACCAGTAACACCAGTAACACCTCTCACAGTAGAATAGCTCATTAATTATTTTTCCTCAAAAGTTAAAAAGTCACAAAGTGATGTTGGGACGAAAAGTCTGTTCAGCTTATCAAACAAACACACACTGTCACGTTATATATATATGTGTGTTCATTAAAGTTTTAAATCAAAACGCTCACTAGGAAGCTTCCAAAATAGCTTTAAAAAAAAAAAAAGAGCAAAACATCCCCTTTAATATTTAACTCCAAATATTCAGAGTTCTTTAATAACTTATATGGGATTTTATTGAAGTATATACAAGTTGTGCATATTTTAAAATGCTAAACACAACTCATATATCATAAATATAATACTATTAGTAAAAGGAAATACGTGTGACTGCATGATGCATGTGCAAATTCAATTATAAACATGACTCAATGTGCAACAACTTTATCAAAATTATAACATGAATATAACTGTCTCACTTTGAAAATATTAACCAGTATTACTGTCAAATTAAATTAGATGGTTTGAATGAATGTTATGTTATTATTAAACTAGCACTTATTATATTCATATTAGTCTGTTGCACTTATTATATTCGTATTAGTCTGTTTCTGCACTTATTGTATTCATATTAGTTTGTTTCTGTACTTTTGCTCTGGTTTATGCTCTTAGATGCTTGTTTAAGAAAGGAGATGCACTTATGACTTCTGGTGACTAGTAGTTCTCTATGTTGAATACACTTATTGTAAGTCTCTTTGGATAAAAGCGTCTGCTAAATGACTGTAATGTAATGTAATAATATCCAATAAAAGCACCTAATAATATTAAATAATTAGTATTATAATCGTTGTTTATTAATAAAAGGGTATTTACTAACAGGGACAGTGACTGTGATCCAAAGTAAAACTCTGCTATTATGGATCAATGTCACTGATACTAACATTTCTTTCTACAACCAACACTCGAAATGATGAAGGCACTTGCAAATGACAAGGTAGTACAAAATGTAAACCATACTTTGGTGTTTCATTTTTTACCTCTTTACTTAAGATTTCATTAAACTTGTTTGTTTTTTTCCTTTTTACAAAAAGTACCAAAACACTGGCAACAAGGAAGATCTTGGGTAGATAATAATGAGAATAAATATGAAACAAAATGTAAATCATACCCCCTAAAACTAAAACTAAATCTGGTTTGAATTGAAATCAAACACTTTTACACAGCTGGTTTACAAGACATTTATCTATAGAGGGAACCATAAAGTGCATCTTTGGATGGATGGGAAAAACAACACTGAATGTAAATGCTTTTGACTCTTTCAGTCCAAAAAGGTAGATAATAATGAGAATAATTAAGAAACAAAATGTAAACCATACTTTGGTGTTTCAGTTTTTACCTCTTTACTTAAGATTTCATTAAAAGATTTCATTAAACTAAAGATCTTGGGTAGATAATAATGAGAATAAATATGAAACAAAATTTAAATCATACCCCCTAAAACTAAAAAGAAATCTGGTTTGAATTGAAATCAAACACTTTTACACAGCTTGTTTACAGGACATGTGTTATATTCTATATGTTATATGAATGCATCATGATCACAGTGTGTCTCTGGGCTTATATTCTATATGTTATATGAATGCATCATGATCACAGTGTGTCTCTGGGCTTATATTCTATATGTTATATGAATGCATCATGATCACAGTGTGTCTCTGGGCTTATATTCTATATGTTATATGAGTGCATCATATCACAGTGTGTCTCTGGGCTTATATTCTATATGTTATATGAATGCATCATGATCACAGTGTGTTTCTGGGCTTATATTCTATATGTTATATGAATGCATCATGATCACAGTGTGTCTCTGGGCTTATATTCTATATGTTATATGAGTGCATCATGATTAACAGTGTGTCTCTGGGCTTATATTCTATATGTTATATGAATGCATCATGATCACAGTGTGTTTCTGGGCTTATATTCTATATGTTATATGAATGCATCATGATGAACAGTGTGTTTCTTAGAGGTACTCACTGTTTACGGCGTGTCGGTAGCGCTGCGGGCCGCTGAGGAGGCTCTGTCCATTGATCAGGAGGATTGAATCCAGGGCTGAGCTGGGCTGCTGCTCCTGGATGAATCTGGACTCGGATGGAGAACCAGGAGAACCAGAGAACCAGAGAACCCAGGAGAGACCCAGGAGTTAGTGAAGGAAGGAAAAGAGGAAAAAGGAAAAGGGTTGTGCGTAAAGCTGCGGAGAGGTGTCCGGAGGATGCTCGTCTGCTGGCGGAGAGGAGACTCTGTGAAGCACCGGTGAGTCGTGGACACACACACACACACACACACACACACACACACACACACAGAAACACACACACACACACACACACACACACACAGAGAAACACACACACACACACACACACACTTGATTCCTTCCCTTAAACGCGTCCTCCTTCCTCTGAACTCATGGCTTCATCCAAAGGAGGAAAAAACATAAAGAGCTCACATGAATAAATAAAAATAAAAAAAGATATATATATATAAGAACTTGGAGCACTGTTACTAGTTTACAGTAACAGCAGAAAAGGAACGCGGCTTTCTAATCAGCTTCAGTCACTTTCAATCGTTCCTGTGCCAACGAGAGCAGTGACTGATAGAGGGAGGAGAGAGGGAGGAGAGACAAAGAGAGAGAGAGGAGGAGGAGGAGGAGGAGGAGGAGGAGGAGGAGGAGGAGGCGTCAGAAACACTGATCTGACCCATGAACGCATTCTGTGGGTCGGATAATGAGATATAAAAACTTTATTCCATGTGTTTAAAGTGAGTCTGGATGCTTTTAGATGCTATTTCATAATAATAATAATAATAATATGTTTTGTCTCAGCACAGAACAGTTGTGTAATCCTTCTCTAAATCATATCTCTTCCTCTCCTTGGTAAAGATAGTTACTTTATTTTTTTTTTGAAAGACTATTTCTGCTTCACGCAGCAGGAACTTATCAGCTCCTCCTTCATGTGCAAATTCAATATAAACATGACTCAATGTGCAACTTTATCAAGATTATAACATGAATATAACTGTCTCACTTTGGAAATAGTAACCAGTATTACTGTCATATTACATTAGATGGTTTGAATGAATGTTATTAAACTAATAATATGAAATAAAAGCAAAGAACTTATCAGCTCCTCCCCCACACACCAAAAAACTTTCACACATGCCAGTATCATCCAACAGATAATGCGAGGTGAAGTCCATGTTATACATGTTAATAAGTAGCCTAATAATAAGTCCCTTCTCTTTATTAGATACCCTGAACGCAACAGCATTGTTCCTGTTAATGATACACCTGACAGACACCGAAATACATGACAACCAAAAGTTAAAGCGACTCCCAGACACACAGGATGGTCAGTGAACGCCTCCTTCCTTAAAAGTGTGTGTGTGTGTGTGTGTGTGTGTGTGTGTGTGTGTGTGTGTGTGTGTGTGTGTGTGTGTGTGTGTGTGTGTGTGTGTGTGTGTGTGTGTGTGTTGTGTGTTTTAAAGCTGCTGGTTAAAATACAGAGAAATACTTAGTGTGCTCATATATACAGATTGTGTGCGTAATTTGGCTACACAAATGGACACATCCTCATTGTACAGATCTGCAATTAGCATATGACACACACACACACACACACACACACACACACACACACACACACACACACACACACACACACACACACACACACAAGGTTGTCCCTTATGTGCAGTGTCTAATACATAAGGAAGTCTGCAAGGGTCAAATGGCATATGGAGTGATTTCTGAATGCAAAATGATATTCATAATGGAAATAAACAGTTTTATGAAAGAAAAAACAGTTTTATGAAAGAAAAAAGGTTTATGAAAGAAAAAACAGGTTTATGTTGGAAAAAAAACATGTTTTGTAACAAGTGGTGATTTCATGCATCATTATTTGTAATAAAAAAAGCCTGAAATGTGAGATTATGTGAACAGAAACAGGTCAACGTGAGGTTTGCGTCGTGCGTAATAATAACGCAGCAGTAAATATTTGGGTCTCTGAGGCCTCACACACACACACACACACACACACACACACACACACACACACACACACACACACACACACACACACACACACACACACACACACACACACACACACACACACACATTTCACGGAGCGTTGAGTTGGTGGGAGAGGAGCTCACGACTGGGAACCAGTGAGATAGAAGAGAGAGAGACTGGGAGGAGGAGGTGGGAGGAGGTGTTGACTGGTCCGGGGCATTTGGGTGTCCAACACACGGAGATATAGAGAGAGAAAGTGACTCCATGCAATCCAAAGACCTGATTTTTTGTCCATATTATGATAATTAAAGCAAAATGACTGAGGAGTGAGTATAAACCAAAACCTCACCCCGACAGAAAAGCTGTTTAGTCTTTAGAGAGAAAACACTCTGAGTGACTCTTCACCAGTTTGCATTAAAACACATTATTAATAATAAACTATATAAAAACAAACTATATTAAACTCACCTCTGTACCGCAGCACGGCTGTCAGACCTCCAGCTCTGCCGGGGATGAGTGGAGGCAGCCGGCTGCTCGATGCTCATTCGTCAAAGTTATTAAATATGATAATGAGGAGGACTGTGTGGGGTGACACTGCTGTAGGGTGGTGTCTGGTTATGGGGTAAAAGCAGGCCTGATGGTGATGATAAATAACAGAGAAATAGATTATTAAACTACTTGTAAAAAGAATAAAACTTGTGGTTTTATCTCTCTTGCAGTTATTTTAATTTCGTCATTAGAGGTTTAGAATGAGAGTGTTAAAGATCATTTAAAGCTTTATTTCTCACCATGCAGCCTGTTAAACCCCATCTGTAGTTTATTCAGGCAATTATTATTATTTATTCAGGTCTTTAAATCAGTTGGGTTGTTGGGTAATAAGGTGGATTCACTCAAACATTTCGTTTTGTTGTTTTAAATGTGGAATATCACTGCATGTAGTTAATTCTTCATTTCATTTTTTCTGTCTAAATCCAGTGAATTGAACGAAAATGTATTTTGGTTTTGAATATTTAATCACTTTACATCTGCTTTAAAATTGAGCAACTAAAATACCACAAAGTGAAGGAGAGACTCGTCATTTTCCCTTTGTGTTTAAATATTTAAACCATTTCTCTGAAATTAGGAGGACATTTTAAATGGAGTCTCATTTAGTCAAATTAAATTCTCTCTTTTTTATGCTGCAGATAAAGTGAACACCTGTATGTATTCAGAGAAAGGTCCTTAAATAAGTGCATCATGTGCATTTTGTTTCATCTTCGTTCTGCTGCAGAGGAGTGAATTATTCAACACACACACACACACACACACACACACACACACACACACACACACACACACACACACACACACACACACACAGTCTTTTATCTGTTAAAAGAGAATGAAATATTTGATCCCAGAAATGGAAAAACAAATTCAGAAAGACTGATTTTATTGTATTTGTCTCCCACAACAGCTTTGTGTGTGTGTGTGTGTGTGTGTGTGTGTGTGTGTGTGTGTGTGTGTGTGTGTGTGTGTGTGTGTGTGTGTGTGTGTGTGTAGGCTCAGTGCTGTGACCGATCACCGCTTTACCACCCCTCCTCCTCCTCCAAAAAAGCAAAGAATAACAGGCTTTTATTTATTTCACATCCAGGGAGCAGACCGATTTATAGAAAGTGACCCTGTGATTTGAAGCAGAACTCATTTAAAATTCAAGAAGTCAGCAGAATCATTTAGAGAAGAATGCATCTGGCTTGGATCAAGAAAAAAGAAAGAAAAGAAAGAAACATTAATAAATAACCACAGTTTGTTGTTTTTTTAGCCTGAATTTACATCTTTTTGAAGTATAGAGAGAAGGAGATGCATGATGTAAATAAACTACATTTATGTACTTTTTATTTAAAATTCATGACAATAAAGAATGAACTGTGTGTGTTTCTACTCACTGTCACCAGCACATCTTTTACTCAGCTTTATGTCACATGTCTGCAGCGAGGGAAGCGGTTTTGTATGATTTGTATGATTTGTATGATTTGTATGATTTGTATGATTTGTTCAGTCTGTTGTCACCTTGTTGAGTGTTTGTCTGAGAGATTCAGAGGCTTCGTTGTGCAAACAGCGCGGCTGTGTGGTGAAGAGGAAAACACAGAAACAATAAGGGATCCAAAATAAAAACTAATTATAAAAGAAAATGTCAGATTTAATTACATTTCTATATTTTTTTTTTTTGATTGCCTTGATTTGGCAAAGTGGGGAATAATTTGAGCTTCTCTGTTGGTTTTTTTTTATATTCATGAACAATAACTGGATGCAAATTATTTTTGATGCAAATCTTTTACTCTTTTTTTCAGGTCACTGGTAAACCTGCTGGAAACCGTCTTATAAAACACATTAAAAGGGAAATCATAATGTATTTTTGATGACTTTGTTAATTGTAAGGATGCACTGGTGATTAACACAGCCTGTCGGAGCTTTGGTCGTTTCTTAACAGGATAAATTAACTGACTTCTACTGTTTGATTGAGTTCTTTTCGGTGTTTTCATGTCGCCTTCACTCCTCAGAGCTTCATTTATTCATGACAATACGAGCTCTCTGTTGTAGTGATGATGATGATGATGATGATGATGATGATGATGATGATGATGATGATGAGTGAGACAATGTGTGTATATATATTTATATAAAAAGGCCAAAATATGAGGTCCTTCAAGGCCAAAATATGAGTCAGACTTGGCCCAAAAACTTGCAGAACCACATAAACTGACCTGAGGACAGAAATTCAGGTGTAAATAAATAATGAAAATAAATATTAAATGATGAATGAAGCGTTTGATAAAATTAAGTCATTTAAATCCGACCGAATTAGTAGGATAATTACCAGGCCTACTTCAACAAATAATACTATTTATAATAATAATACGAAATTAAATAGAAGATTAAAAAGACAGATTTGCTCATTTTACCACCACAATACCACTGCTAATAATAATAATAATAATAATGGAAATAATAATAAATGAAACAGTAGATAAAGAAGATTGTTTATTTTACCCAACCAATAATATATTATTATTATTATTAATATCAATAATAATATTATTAATAATAATAAGTATAGCTTAGTACATGTTATGATTTTAATTTGGCCTTTTTTCTTCTTTTTTTCTTTTAATTGTAATTTCTATGTTTTCAAACCCTCCTGCTGGTTAAAATCACCTCTAATTGAAAACGAAAGTAACGAACTCATAACGAACAACAGACGTGTGACAGAAAAACAGACTATTAAACAAAAAACCTCAGCAAAAATAAATAAAAATGTTTTGCAGAACACATTTCATATTTCTGTCTGATGTTTCAGATGTAACGTTCAGACACAATGGACCCACTTATGTCTGCATTTTATTTCTATCCGATAATACACATATTTATGGAGTTTTTTCTCAGCAGTAAATGTGTGATTATGTTTTATTCTGCAGCTCTAATACATCTCTGCTTGGAAATGGCTGCAAATGGTTGTTTTTAAAGGATGTATCTCGTTTCCGTGGAGGATTAATTTGTCTTTTACGGTTCTTTCAACTCTTTTTTCCCCCAAATTGCTTCCATGCAGAGGTCACGACTCTCGGTCCATTATTGCTCCTTCACACCATTTACTCTCTAATACTCTGATTTAAAGTGTAATCACCCTCCATTAGCTCTGGAAACAAGACTTTAACGAAATCATTACAAGAGTTATAAAAAATAAAAACATCAATTATTCTGTGAACACGCTTTGGTATTAATAGGTTATGATTTAAAAACATTTAATAAGAAATAAATATTATTCCTATCATAAATATGTTGATATTAATATTTATTCAAGTCTTTTTACCTCCTACTAATAAGAGACTATTGATATAAATGTATATATTAAATTATTTAATTCAGATCAGTTACATGTCTTTCTACTAAATAGGAACAAAGTTGAGGATCTGGACCAAAATGTATTAATTAACAACTTATTAAGTATTTATTGACAGATTATGAACATTTACTGCTCCTCCGGGATGGTTAAATGCAGAGAAATAATTTCCCCATTGTGGGACTAATAAAGGCTTAATTATTATTATTATTATTATTATTTACAATGGCATTTTTTAACCACAGTTAAAGTTCCATATGTGTTGTTATTGGTGGCTTATAACTGATCAATAAATGATTTATTAACCAAGTAAGCCAAGTTACAAAGCATAAACTAATGTGCTATATTAGAAAGTGGTGATTAAAAGAACATTTGTGAATTTAAAGGCTGATTTATGATTCATTTATTTTCCTTTTAGATGTCAGACCAGAAGCACTTAAACACTCTGCAGTGCTCGGCTGACCTTAAAAGTCTAAAACAAACTGCAGAAGTTTTAATTTCCGAGTAAAACGTTGGTCCATCAGAGACAGAACTCTCTAATGTCCTCAAAGTCTGGGACCCGTAGAGCTCCCATACGACCCTCAGAGGATTGTTTTCCTTCTCGGGTTAAAAAGCCGTGGCCCTCAACTTTCTCTTTCTTTTTTTTTTTGGTTTTTTTCCCCCCTCCCCAATAAGTTCTTACCTGAAATCAAATCCGCCTGCTTAACGAGGAGGGAGTTCTGGAGAGAGCGAGGCGGTCGTGAGCGTCAGCACTCTGCACTATGTCATTGGGCACAAGTATTTGACAGTTGGAATTATCTGTAAATACTTCATTAAACTGAGCATGAGTTCCCCCTCTTGTGCCTCATGGTCCACCTCTGGTACGATTTACAAATGATAACATAAACACTTTGAAATTCAATTCTCATTTGAAAAAGAATTGCAGAAGGATTTTTTTGGGGGGGGTTTGATTGGAGGCCAAACGAGCAACAAAACAGCGGAGGTCTCTGTAATGAGGTTTTGGAAAGTGTGTTCAGGGTTTCTGGGTTTTTTTTCTTTTACTCGACCTGCCAGAGGGATTGTCTTCCACACGGACGCCGCGCCGCCGCCAGACATTCACCACCAACTTTATACCTCTGTTGTGTTAAACCACAAGTTGTTTTTTTCCCCCTCAAAGTGCCTCAGACAAACGGTGTCAGCTCATCGAGAGAAAAAAGGTGATCCTAATTCACCTTTGCAGCTTCGCCCTTAATACTCAAGAAGTCAAATGAAACTCTGACTTTTTTCATTTTTCCTCTTGGTGGATACTAGTTTCAATGCTTAACAAACACAGCTTCTTAACTGCAGAAAAGACAGGACAGTCTTCAGAAAGATGCCAGCTAAAGAGAATCATTTAAAGGCTACACACACTTACACACACACTCACACTAACACTAAACACTAACACACACACACAGCAGCAGGAAGTCACTCCGAATTCCACTCCGTTCCACTCTCAGCGGTCACTCACACAGTCACCCTGGCCAAACACAAGTATACTCATGTGTCAGGCTGTCTGTCCTAATAACCAGGCAGCCGGCCTCCTCCACCTGAGAGCCCCACCACGTCTGGAGCGGCCCGATGTTTGGAGGAAACGGAAACTGATACGGTTTAAAAGTGTTGGCTCGGAGTTAGAGGAGGGAGGAAGAAGAAGGGGTGGAACCATTTATTTTATTCATTTTTTTAAATGACAAAAACAGGGAGGAAGGAAAGTTTGTTGGGGGTTTTTCCGAAGCAAATAACCAATTTTCAACAGCTCATAATCCACATGATTGAGGACCAGGACAAGAAGTACGCATGCCTATACACACACACACACACACACGCACACGAACACACACACACATGCACAGACACACACACACACACAAACACACATGATCCTACCATGAAGCATGCTGGTCCCACAAAAAGCTTTCTGGAAAACGTGTCGTCGGCGTCACAAATTTCCCCTCAAAACAAAACCACCCGTCTACGAACCCGTCCCCGCTGGGACACAGACGAGGGAAAAAAAAACGGCCTTGTGGGTAAACTAGGGTGCAGGAATGGTGGATGGTTTCACTTTGCAGCCCCCCCCCCACACACCACACCACCACTCTAAGGGGGCGGGACCAATGCATTCAAAGTAACTGTCAATCATTTACTGTCAGATACCAATGAGGAAGCTTTTGTCTCCCAAAGTAAATCCCTTTGATTTCACTAAAGGGAGTCAATGATTGAAATCGTGTATTGGGGGGGGGGGCACACATAGTGGTCTATGGAGTATTTAGTGCGTCTGAGTATGTGTGTGTGTGTGTGTGTGTGTGTGTGTGTGTTGGCTGGCTCCTGAGTGGCTGTCAGAGCGATAGCGATCAGGCCGGCTGTGCGGAGGCTGCGGGGTCAGAGGTCAGCTCACGGCTGTGATCGTGTGTTTGTTATTGCTATGCTGCCCTTGGACGGGTTAACATAGCACACACTGCATCAGCTGGCCCGTGCACTTCCTCTGACACACACACACACACACACACACACACACAGACGCTGCTCGGTCAGCGGGCCGCTGAGAGGCGTCTGAGGGTCACTTCCACATGTGTTGATGGGCTCTGAGTGAACTAATCTAAACTGGTGAAATGTTATCCCAGTGCAGTGGAGGCAGGAGACCAAATGGCCCCAAAACTCTTTATCCACTAATGTTCAGACGAACTATCTAGATGTGCATGACGCTGACGGCTCGAGGCTTTGAATACAAAAATATATACTTTGTTGCAAGGATTAATATGGGAATGTCTTTAATATTTTATGTTAAGTTCCTTAGGAAAGCTTAAACTCAAGTTCCCAGCTCAAACTGGTTCCCATTGAGGATCAATTTCCTCTTATGTGAGAAAATTCCACGATAACAAAACATATCTTTTTCTGGAATTGTGTCGTTTTACTTTCACATTAATCCCTTTAATTGTTTTTCATTTACAACTAGAAAAAAATAAAGAGCTATTCTGTATCATTAAATACACATTTCCCGGAAATTATAAATTTTTGGGGATCAATCTGCTGTACATTTGAACCCTTTACCGCACACACTAGGAGTTTGTAACAATGGAGCCACCGGTGGAAGAGTTTAAAAAGGTTAATCAACAATAAACTAGATTTTGTTTCTGGATGCCACTGAGGTTGCGACTCTCTAACTGTGTTAATGTAAAGAAACCTTTGTTACAACATTGTTAGATTATTATATTCCTTTATTGATCTGCTACTAGATCTGCTACTTCACATTTTGTATTCGGTCATTAAACAATATATATCCTAACACCTAACACAAAAACATGCACAATTAAAAAAAACTAATATTCACAACAAAGAACAGAGATTAAATAGAGTGCTGTTAGGCAGTGGTTGAAAGTGACTAAGAACATTTACTCAAGTACTGTACTGAAGTACAAATTCAAGGTACTTTTTACTCCACTACATTTATCTATTTATATTTACTAAAGAGATTGCAAGTTTTGGTCCCCTTCCTGTTTGGAGAAAACCACCTTTATGTCTTAAGAAGATCCTCCTACTTCTTAAGCTACATTAACTCTTTAAAATGCATCGTCACATATGATGATCTTATAGAATATGAATACTTTTACTTTAAGTATATTTTGCTGATAATTCTTTTACTTTAGTAAGGTTTTGAATGCAATCATTTTACCTGTAGTGTTGTAGTTTTAAAGTGTGGTATTAGTACTTTTACTTAAGTCCGCTGCTGTAGTTTGTTAATACAAAGAACAAATATTTAATAAATTAACTCTTAGAGGAAAGCACGAGGATATATCACGAGTAACGCATCTTATATGTTTTATAATTCACATTTTCAAATGTTTCACATGGGAAATGTAAGTCTTCACATTTCACACAAAGGTTCATGTGTTTTTTTTTAGACATTTTGCATGAATGAATTTCTGGAAGAGAAAATGTGACAAAATGAAATGAACTAAGTCAATCAACTTTAAACAGTACAAAAAACTGAAGCATGACGAAGCATATGTTTAAATATACTTAACAGTATTTAAGTTGGACTTTGTTAACGGCGCATTAACTGTCAACATTTTGAGTAGAATTAGATTCTATTGGTGATAAGAAAGTCTTCTTTGTCTTGGATCTCAGAGGATTTGATGTATTTAATCATCAGGCCCTTTTAGCCTCCAGATCCTCTTGTGGCGTAGCCTCCATACAAATATAACAGCAGCCACATAAGAGAGCAGCAGAGGCAGTCAGAGCCGTCTGTAGCTGAGCCAGCAGAGGTATGCTAATGGAGTCAGAGGATAGTTCTGTGTGCGTCACGGGTCTCCTCTGAGAACGGTGGTCGGACGCCCACCCACCTCCTTCATTTTCATACTTCAAACACTCAACAAAGAGCCACTAATACAGAACATGCTGGGGGGACGGAGGGACGGAGAGCTGGACGTTTAAGACAGCCGGAGAGTGAAGGAAAAGAAGAGTATCCACGCTGGTATTTATAGTCCAGGGAGGATTAAAAATCAACATGTTCAGGAACAAGGAACTGCTGTTTAAATAATCCCAACACAGATATTAAGATATGCATCACTACTCCTCAGCGGCTGCCCTTCTCTGCTTCAAATTCTCGATTCCTTTCCTTCAATCTTAAAAGTTTATGACCCATATTGTCCCATTGATGCGGCTGTAGCTGAGGAGGAAAGATCACGTAATCACAAGGTTGGCGGTTTGATCCCCACACGCTCCTGTCCACATTTCGAAGTGTCCTTGGGCCAAGAAACTGAACCCCAAATTGCCCCCAATAGGAGCTAAATAAATGAATGAAGTCCATTTACAATTTTACAAATAAATCCCAGCATTTCATCCCTTTTCTGGCAGATGTGACGAGGCAGATGTTGCACATTTTGACAGATTTTTCTACTCTATAGTAGGTGTGTGCATGTCTGTGTTTAAATGCAGTGTGTGTGTGCGTGTGTGTGTTTGTGTGTGTGGTGTTTTGCGAAAAAGCTGTGAAATGCAAACAAATGGGAATCCTAAGCGGGATGAACATGATGGATGGAGCTGCTCGGAAGGGAACAGAAGCATTAGTGTATATGGAGAGTGGTCTGGTTTGGCACATGGGGTGTGTTTGTGTGTTTGTGTGTGTGTGTGTGTGTGTGTGTGTGTGTGTGTGTGTGTGTGTGTGTGTGTGTGTGTGTGTGTGTGTGTGTGTGTGTGAGGGGGTGGTAATAGAGGAACGGGAATGACAAGGCAGATGAGGGGAATGGTGGGATGGAGTCAGTGAAGGACTGACATTGCCAGAACCTGCCATGTGTCATTGATTAACCGGGTAGAGTTGCAATGATTTAGTTGACAAAGCATCGCATTAGTGCAGGGGGATCCAAGTGTGTGTGTGTGTGTGTGTGTGTGTGTGTGTGTGTGTGTGTGTGTGTGTGTGTGTGTGTGTGTGTGTGTGTGTGTGTGTGTGTGTGTGTGTGTGTGTTGTGTGTGTGTGTGTGTGTAGATTAATGATCCAGGGAAAAGCCAGATACATGTTGACATAAACCGAGGTGCCAAAGTGATATTATGACATTGTTTTATTTCTCACGGTGCTATTTTTTTTTTTATTACCAAGAAATTATTGAGTGTGACTGCAATACTTTCCCGGAACGAGTACTTGCAAAAACATGATTCATGCAGCAACAGTAAATATTAAAACAGTGGTGGAAAAACACAAGAATTGTTATAGAAAGTATGGTAATTGTAATATTAGTCAGCTAGAATGTGCTACCAATAAAATGCTAACTTTTGAGGTTTAGTGTCTGGATTACAAATGAAAAATTCTCTGCTTTCAGAGAGATCGACGCGCCTTTTTGAAATCATACAATGGTGGGCTGGAACAGGTTTCATGGAGCTGAATCACTCATAAATGAGCGTTAAACCACTTTAATCAGGAAAAAAAATAAACTGAAAAGGACTAAAAATGATGATTTAAATTGGCAGCAGAGATCACAATGTGTCTGGATCCAAATGCTGGTTCAGCGAAAAGACAGAGCTGACTGTGAAGAGCGTGAAACTTCATCTACAACTTACAATATGTCTGCATGTGTGTGTGTGTGTGTGTGTGTGTGTGTGTGTGTGTGTGTGTGTGTGTGTGTGTGTGTGTGTGTGTGTGTGTGTGTGTGTGTGTGTGTGTGTGTGTGGTGAAAGGGCCATGTAGACTAGACAAGAGGAGTGGATAAGTGAGGGAGGGACAGCAGCAGCCGACACTTTTCTCAAACCTGAAGCCGGACCTGTTTTATCTCAGTGAGCGAGGTCTTTGCAGGGACAAGGCCACTGTGAGGCTGGGGGGAGGAAGGGGGAGACGGGTGAGGGTGAGACGGGTGAGGGGTGGGGGTGTGGAGGATGAGGTTGCTGTAGGTCTGGGGGTCTGTCTGTTTGTCTGTGAGCTGTGGAGGCTCCTGCTCCTGGGGCTAACTGATTAGGCCATAATTTGAGGGGGTGGGGGGTGTCTTGAGGGACCTGCCCCCTTTTGATTCGCCCATGGGAGGCTGGAGGAAGGTGCAACAGGACCCCGACACACACACACACACACACACACACACACACACACACACACACACACACACACACACACACACACACACACACACACACACACACACACACGCTTATGAAATGATGGATAAGCAGACGTGGGGATTGAGAACAGGAAGTGATGATTTAAACAGAGCGCCAGAGACAGCAGAGCTACTTACCCTCTCTCACACACACACACACACACACACACACACACACACACACACACACACACACACACACACACACACACACACACACACACACACATTTAATTTAAAGCGTCTGTAATCAATATTTCACTGGATCAACGATGGATCACATGACCACTTGTATGCGAAAAGTATTGCTAGTAGTGATGAACCTAAATGTAATCGTCCCCTCGGCTCTACAGAGCTTTTTTTTAGCGTCTTTCAGCTCACATTTTCGGTTTTCCCCCTTTACGATTTTACCCTAACTGCTTTCATCAATCTTATTTTCAGACTCAGCACACAGCTGGTAAAAAATTATATTATACAAGTAAAAGTTATGTTAGTTTAGAGAAATGTACTCTGTAAAAATGAACTTAAGTAGGTGAGAAATATATATTACTGTGTTACATGAAGAAAAAAGGTACATCATAGGGTCATAGGGTCACAAATTAAATTGCATTAATGTGTCAAGTATACAATAGTGGAACATCACGCCACAAAAAGGCCAAACCAACCACACAGTCTATAGATGCAAGAATCTGTGCATATACAGTACCAGTCAAAAGTTTGGACACACCTTCTCATTCAATGGTTTTTCTTTATTTTTATTTTATTTTCTACATTGTAGATTAATATTGAAGACATCCAAACTATGAAGGAACACATATGGAATTATGTGGTAAACAAACAAATGCTCAACAAACCAGAATATGTTTTATATTTTACATTCTTCAAAGTAGTTGAATGAGAAGGTGTGTCCACACTTTTGACTGGTTCTGTATATATATATAAAATAAATAAAAATAAAAATAATATATATATATATATAAAAAAAATAATAAAAAAAATAATAATATATATATATATAAAATAAATAAAAAAATAAAAATAAAGAAAAAATGAGAAGGTGTGTCCAAACTTTTGACTGGTATATATATATATATAAAATAAATAAAAATAATATATATATATATATATATATATATATATATATAAATAAATATAATATATAAATAAAAATAAAAAAATAAAAATAAAAATAAAAATAAAAAGAAAAACCATTGAATGAGAAGGTGTGTCCAAACTTTTGACTGGTACTGTAACTGAGCATCAATTAGAAATACTAAAATAAGAATAAACCAGAAAAATAAAAATGGCCAAAAATTATTAAAAAACACTGTGGACAATTCTGTGGGTGTAAAAAAAACAATATTAAGCTACATAAAAAAAAAAATAAAAAAAAATAAACTCAAACTAAAAAAAAATGTCGATTCAAACATCACCATAGCAACCACACAGATACCACAGAGCGCTGCACTGTTTGTACACAACGCGGAGCACCCACGACGTTTTACAGTTAGCATACTCACCATTTGGAACGTCATTATGCCAGTTTCGCGGACTACAATCCCAGTATAACCAGTCAACAAGCACCCTGAGATGATTAAAGTCACAAACAGCATAAAAGTCATCGATGAACGTAGAAATAACCGAGATTATCGAACATTAGCCTGTTAGCATGTTAGCCATTTCCCAGCATGCACCTGTTCGTGGGTATGTTTGATTTGGCGGCAGCGGCCTCCCCGGCTGGAGGTTAATTAAGCTATATGAAACCTTTATTAAACTGTGTAGCCAACAATAATGCTAACATCAATCATTAATGACATGATTATTGGATTAATTTTATTATTTTGTGTGTGTTTTCTTGCTAACTAACTGCCACCATAGGCCTGCGTCCCACCGGTCGCACACTCCCGCTATTGAACGTAATGACGTAAACATCACGTCATTACGTCACTCCTGGTTGCGTAAGCTGCGTGCAGAGCTCACCTCTGCCCTCCTGCGGCCGCAGACACACCAGCAGCTTCTCCTCTGCTGCAGCCAGTGGTGGAATGTAATTAAATAGATTAGATGTACTTGTACTAAAGATTAGATGTACTTGTACTATAGATTAGATGCACTTGTACAATAGATTAGATGCAAGTGTAATATATATTTTCATTTTATGCTACTTTATACAGTACCAGTCAAAAGTTTTAACACACCTTCTCATTCAATGGTTTTTCTTTATTTTTATTTTTTTCTACATTGTAGATTAATATTGTAGACAATCCAAACTATGAAGGAACACATATGGAATTATGTGGTAAACAAACAAATGCTCAACAAACCATTTTATATTTTACATTCTTCAAAGTAGTTGAATGAGAAGGTGTGTCCAAACTTTTGACTGGTACTGTATGTAGAACTATAATATCATGTATAATTAAATTGTCTTTGTCTAAAAATGTGTATGCAATTCCCTTATTATGTGACTGAAACTTTTTTTTTTAAATATACCATCTTAATATCCAGTATTTGTTCTATAGAAAGATCATGAGGGTCCATCTAAATCTAATATTTATACAGTACCAGTCAAAAGTTTGGACACACCTTCTCATTCAACGGTTTTTCTTTATTTTTATTTTTTTCTACATTGTAGATTAATATTGAAGACAATCCAAACTATGAAGGAACACATATGGAATTATTATGTGGTTAACAAACAAATGCTCAACAAACCAGAATATGTTTTATATTTTACATTCTTCAAAGTAGTTGAATGAGAAGGTGTGTCCAAACTTTTGACTGGTACTGTACTTCTGCTACATGACATCTCAGTTACAAATTACTGTTTTTTTGACCCCATCCTGTCCAGTGAAAACCACGTAACTCTGGATGTGTTGTTGTTAAAAGTTTGTGGAAAATGCATCGTCACAAAACTGATTCTATGAGCTCAAGAAAAGTTTGCTTTTTAGAAAAATGTGTTTGTCATAGGATAGTGATGCTACAAACATATGATGCTCTTATAGAATATGATGCATTGCTGTTGATTAAACTAGAAAACAGTATATAAAGTTGTTATAATGCAACATACACATAAATGCAGCAGAAACATCATATTTAATAGTAAAACTCTAACACAGAACAGTTTTCTGCACCTTGAGTACTTTTACTTTTCATTCTCTAAGTATATATTGCTGATACGGTTTTGAATGCAGGACTTTTACTTGTAGTGGAGTATTTTCACAGTGTGGTATTAGTATTTTTACTTAAGTAAAGGATCGTACTTCCTAAAAGACTGTAGCTGCTGATTTTACACTTTTCTTTGGTTCCACTCTCACAAGACTTTTTTACGTGACTTTTGTTCTTTTTTTGCAATGGATGCAACTTGAAATGAAGCAATGTACAATACTTGCGAGAAAAAAAAGTATAGTATAATGATCTTTCTTTTTTTTTTAACGAGAGTAAACTTCCAACTTCCTAAAAAAACACTACTGTCCATGTCTAGCTGCCCAGCAAACACATTTAAAGCCTACTGACGGGCATTTCTTTATTTTGTCCACCCTGTTTATATAATTGCGGGTTGGATAAACAACAGAAACTACGTCTAAAATTATCATAAAGTTGAATCAACCCCTCTCTAAATCAAAAACTTACAATAGGTACATAATTAGCAAACAAGGTACATAATTAACAAGGGAAAAATAAATAGAGCAGCCCATTTCAGTCCAGTCACCATGAACTTTTCATATTCTAACCAATACAGACATCATAATAGCCGTAATTA
This sequence comes from Anoplopoma fimbria, assembly GCF_027596085.1. Taxonomy (NCBI): domain Eukaryota; kingdom Metazoa; phylum Chordata; class Actinopteri; order Perciformes; family Anoplopomatidae; genus Anoplopoma; species Anoplopoma fimbria. Next base: position 21,281,339 of record NC_072464.1, on the reverse strand, counting down.
AGGCAGCGTATGATATTTATTGCAGCCGGTTTTAAGCAAAGAAGCCGATATTTATCTGGTTATTACAGGTACTAAAGCTCGGCCTTGCTTTGTTTCCCCGGGTTGTTTGGCCATTGCCATGACGCTGTGTGGTTCTCCACTGTCAACAAGCAGCCTGCAATCTCCCATTAGATCAGATGCTATTAGGGCAGAGAGGAGTCACTGAGCAAACAGTATCCCTGCCTTTAAAACTGGGTTATCTAATCTAGTCAACAGGGATGAGCTGGACTTTGGAGTTCGCAGACAGAGAGGGCAGTTTGCCCACAAGTATTGTTCAGCCTCGGGGGGGAATAAAACGCCACTCAAGATCAGACGAGTCCCTCATTGGTCGGTTCCCCCGAGTCGGTCCTCCTTGAGCTTTACGAGTGAGGATCAGATAAGAGTTTGTGGAGGTACTTTGTTGAGGGTCAGATAACGTCTGGTGCTGATGATTGGAGACGAGGTCCCTTTAGCAGTCAACTTGCATTAGATGTGCTTCAGTGGAAGGTTGCTTTGGAGGCCGTGTTTTGTAGCATTAACCAACCGGCTACTTTGTTAGGAGACAGCGAGGGAGGATTATACGTGTTCCCTTGTCATTAATTAAATGATAGAGTCACATCTTAAAACAATATTTACATGTTTTTGTTTGCTGTAGTTTTCCACACGGGCCCTGAAAAGATCCCATAACACGATTTTAATGTAAGAGACGAGAGACAAAAGTCATTTTTTGGGGTGTAAAATGCATTCAAAAGTTCAGCTAAAGCGAATAAGAGGCTTCAGCTGTGTGAGTGAAACAAATCAAGATATTCTCCAAATTTGCAGCAAATTATTTGTGTTTTACAGACTGTGATTTATTTTGCGGAGCTGCAGGGGAGATATGTTAGCACAAAGAGGGAAGCTTGCACTAAAAACACAATCGTTTTGGACGAAACCAAACTGTATTTGGAACGATTCCCACAATGATTTAACCAGTATGGACAGGAGGAGCTGTTCTAATGTACATATTGGCATGTGAGTCATGCGTTTTATAAAAAAAATGTCCCATCCCTTTAAACTTAATCCTGGATTGAGCTCTCTTTCTGCATGAAAGTTGGCACCAAATTGTTAAGTGAGGACACCTGAGCTCAGTATGGAAACCAGATATTTTTCCTCTTCATGCCCATTAAAGAATGCACCCAAAAATAAAAGAGAGCATCCAAACATGCTGTAACAGTCGTATTTGTTTCGTCTCATTCATGCCATCATCATCTCCAACCTTTCCCACCCCTCAAATGTATACGTCTCCATCTTTCGCTGTCTCTTCTGCTTCGCGGCTGAGCGCTCTGGTCCGGGCTCTGTATGCGGGGGCCCAGAACCAGACCTGGGCCCGGGCCTGCCCAGCGTCAGGCTAAGTGCCTCTGACAGCCCACCGCACAGTTATTAACTGTGATCCGCCACCACAGGGCCCGGGCAACCCCTCGCTCCGATGGGAAGGGGTCCACCAGAGGGCTCTGCTAGCACAAAGGCCGCTTTCACCTCTCTCTCTCTCTCTCTCTCTCTCTCTCTCTCAGTCTCCTCTGCTCTCCACCGTGTACCATCCTGCCCTCCTCCCCCTTCACCCCACACCCTCTAATACATATTTACATCACTTCATATACTGTGCCTCTTTTTCTAATATGGCTCTATTCATGTGGAGCTGCTCTGCCAACCTTCCAGGCCCCCTGGGCGCTGAATAGAGATGCTTTTAGGGCCACTATGAAGGCGGCTTGGTTCATGAAGGATTACTGGAGGGCACACATACAGTAACACCCCGGCTCAGGCATGCACACGGCTTTATGTTGCGTGTGGAATGCCGTCCGTACACTTGTGGCTTTCATCCATATAGGTGGTCTGCAGCGCTGTTTTGTCCTGCGCTCGCCCTCCAGTATCCAAATCCACCAACCTCCCCCCCCACCTTCCTCTTTCTCTCTCTTCCTCAGGATGTGGGAGACCGGAGAGCCATCGCTCCCCCCCTTCAAACAACAACACAACATGGGTCATTAGATGACAAAATTGGGAGAGAAATAAATAAATGTTGGCGTGGGGGGGAGAGGAGGACAGATAGAGAGAGAGACAGACAGACAAGGAGAGAGAGAGAGAGTGAGATAATGACAGTTGACTATGTTTAGCCCCCAGAAAGGCATCGGGGGATAAACAGCAGCTCGTCCTGGCTAACAGGAGGGCTTTAAGTCGCCGACTTGAAAACCCCCAAAAGCCACTTTTTCCTGCCCACACTGGCCATAATGAGAGCCCCGCCATTCAATTGTTGAATAGTTGAGGCTTTTTTTCCCCTTTGAGGTGACTGGCTTTAATATAGCAACGCGACACACACACAGACACACACACACACACACACACACACACACACACACACACACACACACAGACACAGTGGAGCAATGGACGTCCCCAGCAGCGTTCAAAGCCGTGGCGGGATAAGGACACGGCTGACATGCATTATTCCTTACAAAAGCTGCCCTTTGTTTGCTTTATGCTCAGATCCCACAAATTGCAGGCTTTGTCCGTCAACATTTCTTATTTCGGGCAGAGTCCCCCCCCCCCCTCCCCCTCTCCCCTCTACCACTGTCCTCCATGGACTTCTTGGCATGTGTGTGTGCTTCACGGCATTGATAACGACACACACACACACACACACACACACACACACACACACACACACACACACACACACACACACACACACACACACACACACACACACACACACACACACACACACACAGAAGAGGGCTTGAAAGTGAAGAGGGCAACTTGTCAATCTGTGGCCTGCTTGTCTCCTTACTAAAAGGTCTCTATTATATTACAGAGGTTATTCTCAGTGTTATTATATTGTTTCGTAACAAAAAAAAAAAAAGATGTTGAAAGAAAGATCGAATGGTTTTCTTGGAGAAATGGAAAGATATTTTTGTTCAAAATCATGGAATATATAGCACCAAAGGGGAAAAAGTCATCACACTATGTGGCCGAGACATATTCCATTTAATTTGCTGCATCGGCTTAAAAAATAATATGTCAGTTTTGAGCATTTTGTGCCTTTTGAAGAACAGTTTGTCAATCTGTGCCCTGCTTGTCTCCTTATTAAAGGTCTCTATATTATTATAGAGGTTTATTCTCAGTGTCCTTATATTGTTACTCAACAGAAAACACCTGAGTGTGGGAAGAAACATCTAATGATTTGATTTATCTTCTTGGAGAAATGGAAAAATATATTTTAGTTTGGCCCCGAGAAAAAAAAAACCTGGAATATATTGAAACAAACCAATGTGGCCGAGAAATATTCCATTTATCTTGCTGCATAGGGTTGAAAAATAATATGTCAGTTTTGAGCAATGCGTGTCTTTTGAAGAACAGTTTGTCTTGATTACAAAGATAACATCATTTGTAAACAATGTCCATATGTGAAATGGACATTAAGATGAGCATTGTCATTCATTCTGCAGACGTCTAGCTATTTTTAATTTGTGTTTGTTATATTATAATAAGATAACAAACTGGGAAACAAATGCAATATTTCGATATTCTGCTCTGAGAAATGCTCTGGTGTTGTTTTGGACGCTGTACTCTTTACAAAACCCTGCATCCGACAGGTCAGGCACCATTAACCGAGCACACTGCCGAGTCAGAGCAGGTCAAAACACCCATTGGCGCCACCACACACACACACACACACACACACACACACACACACACACACACACACACACACACACACACACACACACACACACACACACACACACACACACACACACACACACACTCAGATTGCTCAATTAGCCCTCCTTTAGCCTGCGCCTCTCTTAACCCTGCAGCTACGCTTATAAGTCATTACTCTCAGGGTCAAGTGTGATCCCTGTGCTTATCTGCATCAACAACTGGCAAGTGCAGGCGTTCTCTTGCACGCACACACACACAAACACACACAAACACACACACACACACACACACACACACACACACACACTCACATACTACTCTGGTGAGTGTTTTTGGTAATAAAAAGTGATTTAGAGAGGGATTTGATTGAAGAGGCAATACTGCCCTCATGTGCTCTGCAATTTGTAATTACACGAGGTTAAAAAGATATTATTTGTGGACGAATGGTGAAATCCCCAACATAACTCATCCTGGCCTCTCTGTCCTCAGAACCACATCTCATAGAGAGGGTCACAAACAGCCAATTCTCATACAGTTTCTAAACTTATATGAGCTGAATAAATGACATTTTGTTCGGGTGCTGCATCCTAAAATTGGAAAATTTGGGCTTTATCTCTTGAAACACAATCTGTTTTGTGTGATGATTAATAAATATTTAATAAAAATGTACTTTAACTTTGTTTTACTGCGGCCTTAAAAAAAAAGGGTCTGAATTTCCCCCGGTCCTATTAGGATGTAATAGCTGAGAGGTGAAACAGTGAGATGTTTTTTCTCTGAGCTGCATCACAAAGCCTCTCCTCTCTCTGGGAGCCTCTTCAGGCTGAAAATGACTCCGGGATGTTGTGGTGGGCCGGGGAGGAAACTCCCTTCACCACAGCCCTGCTATCTCTGTGGGAGTTCATTATACACACAGACTGGCCACACACATGAATGCACGCACATGAACACACACACACACACACATTCATAAATATGTACAATATGCACACATGCAATATCTATTGTGGGAGATTATTAAATACACGCACGCACACACAGAGTCTGTGTCACGAACGCTGGTGGGCAGATGTGTACATCAGCTCACCACACAAAAACTCACCATCATGAATATGTTTCTGTGGACATCCCCTGCTCCACCCATGCAGACAGACTCCTCCACCCACAAGGTGTGGGGGTGTGTGTGTGGGGCTTTGACACTGAGACGCCTGTGTTCAGATGGCAGCCGTTACTGTAAAGGGGTCACGGGGTCAGGCTATCTGAGGGGTTGTCCTACTGTCACATGGACCACACATATACACAGATTTGTAAAACTTCCTGTGTCAGACTTACATTGATATAATGCACTCTCTAGCTACCAGACTTAAAGCTGCATTAATCAATGTTTTATAATGCTAAACGCTACGACGTGTCCACCAGCTAGTTGCTAACCTACTGTTTGTTGCTGTGTTTCTTACAGAGGGTTTATCTACGAGGTGATGTGAATAATCGCAAAAAAATGTCAAATCTGTAAATAATTATCACTTTGCATTTCCTATTATGGAGTGTTTTAACATCTTTGAGCTAATTTTTGGGGTGTTTTGTGGTCTGCTTTGTTGTTTCCGTTCACTCTCACTGCTTTCTGCAAAAAGCTGATAACCATATGACAACTTTATCAACTAGCGGGTGAATACATGGGAACATTTAAAGGTGCTAAATATGAATTGAATGAAGTTTACCGCCTCCACACGGTTCTCAACATGGCGAGAGTTGAGCCGATGGCTAGCCGCTAACGGTGGGAACAGCAAGAACAGTGCACACAACGGCAACAGAGCTGACAGTGTTTACCTGAGGAGGAACCAAGATGCTGATGGTCTGGATGCTATTATCAGCTGTAATCATTCTCTGCTCAGGACCACATTACTCCACTATATCTTGGTTTAGCAAATCAATATTTGATTGTCATAGAGACCCATTAATGTTGTTTGCCCCTGGTGTTGGTGGAGAACAAAACAGAGCTAAAAGAAGAGTGAACATTGATCTCACGTTTGTCGCTCGACTTTTTGTTTTCTGCCTCTGCTGGATGTGTAAACAGGCATTTAGTTGATAATGTGTCAATTGTGTGTTCACAGCTTATTGTATTGTCCCGAGGTGGACAAAACAAATCAATTAATACAGATTGAACCATCATTACTATCCTCCTAACCCCCAAAAAGTCTTATCAGGCAAAATGTCTACAGCTTCCAAAATTGTTCACTTTCAATGTCAAACAATAACATTTTCCTATGAAACATAAAGATACATGAGCCCAAACTGATGCAGGTTTTAGGCTTGATTGAAAGAAACTGCTCCGACACCAGTCAAACAACGGTGCTTTAAATGTTTCATTGGGGAAAACATTACATATACTGATTGTTACAAATCCTTAGATTTAACCGTTATAATTAAACAAATTGGAAATATGAATCCCCATACGACAAATCTGTAGGCTATTGATTTGCCTATTATCACAATAATACAGGTTATGTTCTTCAAAATCAGATACAGATCTGGCCCCAAAAAACTACGAAACAGTAAGGAACAGCTGGTGTACTCTCATATTAAAACATTTCTTTTTCCATTTCAGGCGATGTTTCTCAATTTGAACCACTGTGTGCTTCCTGAGAGGCTCAGTTCAGGGCAAGAAAGGTCCTGCACGACACTCACTGCAGCTTGGAGGTCAGGGTTACTAACTGATGTCATCTGCTGGTAGATCTGGGGTATGACATGTCATCAGAATTTGTAGAAATCTTTATTTTATATCGTCAGTCAAAAGTACATCATCCCCCCCCCATAAGGCCATGACACGCTCACAACATTGGGAGGCAGCGTTGCAGTCGATAATAAAAACAGAGGGAGGTGAAATCCTAAAACCACATTATAAACCAAGCGGTTGGCGGTCAGTAAGAGCAACAGGGATGCTGATACTGCATCGTGTGAGGTCCCTTTGATTTTCAAGGTGTTCAGCCCAGACAGGGAGAGTGTCACAGGTGTGTGGAAGTACATTTTTCCTACAGTGGCGCTGGAGGACGTGACGCCATTCCTCAAAGAAAAACAAAAAAAACGTCACTGTTTAATTTTAAGAGGTCAACTCTCGTCACAGTGAACCTGGGGGGGGGGGGGGGGGTGTGCATTGCGGCCAGTTTGTCCCGTTGCAACGTGTAAACAGGCAAGTAAGAGCCAACATAAATTAGGAAAACTTAAAACACAACAAACAGATGAGCCTTGTTGTTCCCTATTTACAAAGTGTTATTGAACAGGAGTCTGACCGGAACAAAGCCAGTCAAAAGGTGAAGCTGTTACATTCTTAAAACTAATACAAAACGTCTTGCACAGGTTGAAAGTTGTTCAAAAGTTGGTAAGGGATGTTCTTCTTCAGTAGCTCATCGTTCAGCAGATGTAGTGCGGTGGGTGGCACATTAGTAGACAGTGTTCTCTTAAATTCACTCAGAGAGAAAGAATTGATTTTGCTTTTTAAGATAAACCAAAAGAAAAAAGCCTTATTACAATATAATTTGGGGACAAAAAAAAAAAAAAAAAAAAAAAAAAGTACAATAAAAGACATGGCATCCTTTCCTTTCCTTTTATACACCTCAAATAAAAAATACCTGCAATTTTGCCACTGCCGTCAAAATGTAGAACATTATAAAGAAATTGGGTTCAAGCCACCCTGAGAACAATCTGAAAATAATAAATACACCCTGGCCAGAATCATGGAGCACGGTCCTGTTGATTGAAGACGTGTGTGTGTGTGTGTGTGTGTGTGTGTGTGTGTGTGTGTGTGTGTGTGTGTGTGTGTGTGTGTGTGACACAGATCACTCAGTCCAGGCTGTGTCTGTTGGTGTGCTAGTATCCTTGTAGTCCATTATAAACCTTCTGTACAGAGCCCTGCTTCAGAAGACCCCGGATACCTGCAACAGAAGAATGATAACAGTTAATAGCTGCATATCAAAAACACATATACATACATACATACATACATACATATATACACACATTTTCAAAAGCTCTATTATTCTATGGCTATTGATTTGTTCATGTCTGCCAAATATTCTACACCAAACGATGCCATAAACTCGCTTCAAGTGTTGAAATTATTATCTAAAGTTCAGACAGAAGACTTTTGAGGTTTTGTCTCCCCCTGCTGGCAATGAGAGTAATTACCCCGACACTGTGGAGGCTGCTTATGATTATGACGTCCTTTGCAATTTACATACAGTTGGTAGAGAGAGAGAGAGAATACTCCAGCAATTAAATATTGCACTCCAGTTATCCAGACTTTTAGTTCCTGGTATGAATGCAGCTCCAACATTTTAAATACTGAAATGCAACTATTAGCATTTGCCTTTTAAATGCTCATATCCTTAAAACTGTTGTTTCCCTTTTAGGGTGCTAAATTGGATATTCTGAGCAGAGCGATTGCCTCTCCACGGCTGAGCTGACGGCTCGCAGCTGACGGTGCTAACAGTGCAAACAACGGCAACAGCGCCGACAGAGCCAACAGTGTTAACCCAAGGGTGTAAGTGCAAGGTGGGCTTGTTCCCACTATATCTTTACATAGCAAATAGTTGTTTGTTGCTATATTAATGCTCTGAATCTATAGAGATCCCTTAAAATGGTAAGTCATGAACTACAGTAACTTTTCCCCCAACACTGATCTTTTCGGGACAGATGTCCTTTAACCTTCATTCTCACCATCTTTCTGCTGATCATCGAGCTGCGTCTGAGGGAACTCCACATCGAAGGTGATGATGAGGGAACCTCGGATGTTGATGTTGTCAAAGTTTGGAAGCCCCTCCCCCTTCTTCCACATTCGAGCACCGGGCTTGGTGATCTTATCTCTCACTATATGAACCTGTCAGAAAAAGACAGATGCAACGACTCAACACAGCTGGGAAATCTAAATCACATTCACCTCTTTTTTTAGTTGTTTACCAACTTAAAATGTCCTGGTTCTAAAACAGTCACAACAGATTAAAAAAAACACCCTTTATTAGCTTAAATACTAGGTATGTACAGAACCTTGTGGCCGTCCAAATGTTCGATGTCCATCTCAAAGCCGACCAGTGCCTCCACCAGGGAGATGGTGACGTTTGTGTACAGGTCATCTCCTCTGCGTTCAAACACAGGATGTCTAAAGAAAGAAAAAAGCATCACTGTTAGTGTAAATCACTCATCTAATAATCTGCAATAAAAGTGTTTGGTTGCAAATCACAGACGCAATAAATACAGCTTGTTCATACTTTAACACTTTGATGCGGAAACGTAGATCTCCAGGTTCTCCGTCGATGTGAGGTTCCCCTGTGGTCACAAATAAAGACGTTAATGAAAGGTAATATTTAAAAAACTAATGATTTATATCAAGCTTTGCGTAGATTTACCTTCTCCAATAAAGGGGTACTCCATCTCATCTCTAACTCCTTGTTCAATTTCTACCTCCAAGGTTCTCTCTTCATTTACCAGCCTGTGGTGAACAAGACATAATAGAAAAAACACGTGTTGTGATATTAGGTGTGTACAACGTCTTTCCTAAATGTTATTACTCCTCTAATATACACTCCATTGCCAGTTTATTTGGTTCACCTAGCCAAAACAATCCTGCAATAGTTCCTAACTTTAAGAGGGCATTAATGCCAGTTTGTGTTGAAACTGTGTCAGAGAGGAGTTGATTCAAATGTACGATCATTTTAGAGGATGCAGTTTGTGGTGCTGTTGAACTGTATTACGTTATACAAAAGAAGTATTTCTGTTATTTAGCTAATCCATATTTGAGTAAATAATAGAAACAACTGTCAGTTTGACACAATAAAAGATCAAGAGCACCACAAACTGCAGCAACTAAAAACTACATGTAAAAAAATGAACATTAAAAGGACTTCAACTGTACTAAACCTGTTTTAGGTTTAGTACAGTAAAACATAAAAAAGGTAAACTATATCATTTATACAAATGTATATATTTTTTTATTAAAGAGACCTGATCCAAGAGGAACCCGAGGACAGTAAGACCCATTCTGTAAAGCCCAAAGAGCCCTAAACTGCTGTCAATCTGAACAGATCCAAATATGAATACTGGCAGGACCCTGATGTGCCACCAATTAATAAGAAGCAGTGGTTAAAAGGAGAAGCAACATATAAGCTACAAATCAACACGCAGCATTGAGATCTGCAGCATTGAGAAAAATAACTTTAGAAGAAGGGAACAAGCACCGTAGATAAATCCGTTGCCGTGATCAAGTCTGGGCTGTAATCTCAATTTAAATTGGGACGCGTGTTTCTAGCATTATTAAGGATGGTTACTGAACAGGAGCAATGACTTACTTCACATTGGGACACTCATCGCACACCATCTCCTGAGTCATCTGGAAGCGACCAGGTCCGAGCTGCGTCGTCCTCATCTCCTGTCTGCAGTTGCACTTCCTCTTGCCGGGGGCTTCTTTGGCTATGGGCTTGTTCCGTACAACCTGTACGACAAAGCACGGAGTAAATCAGATGATGAATCAGCATATTGTGCAGTGTGAGGGCTGCAAAGATTAGTTTGACAACTTAAATGAGTTCAAACTTTTCCCCTCACCTCTACAAAGTTCCCAGAGTACACCTCTTCAAGCATGACCTCCAGGTCTAGTATGATGTCATTTCCTCTGGGGATGTTCCTGTCCTGTTGCTGCCGGTTGCCTCCAAACATGAACCCAAAGTCACCAAAGAAGCTACAAAAGTAGGAAAGAGTGAGAGGAGACATGGGCAAAAACACCATTTAACCTGTGATTTGATTTAGCATCAATCCAACTACACACATATTCATTAAAAACACTTGGTTTCTGCTGGTATATTTAAAATAAATGTTTTTTGTATTGTAGCAAATATCACACAAATACATGTTAATCTTGTAAACCAATTTCCCTGAAGGTTTGGTTCAAGTGGTATCTTTATCTATATCTAGGTTTGGTTGAATTTATGTCTAAAGATGGAAAAATGTAATAAAGAAGCAACATAAATCAGCTGCAACATTTATCTTCAGAACCAGTGTCACACTGACACAGAGTCAGTGACCCATTACTCTCATTAATCCAAGGCACACAATGTCAGCAGTTTTGGTGATTTGACTAACTATTAATTTGGTTCTATATTGTAAACGGTTCACATGGAGGTTTGTACATACAGACAAAGTTTTCTATTCACCTCCACTGTGGGTGGAGGAAAATACGTGGGTTTATGAGACCAAAATCATTGAATCGTCTTTTTTGGGTGAACTGGCACCTTAATGTTCCCCCGCTGCCTGTTAGCTCTGACTGTATAAAATCATCTGAGCTCAAGAAACCAACCTGGAGAAGATGTCGTTGTGTGAGCCGTGGTGACCCTCTTTGAGTCCATCTTCTCCGTATGCGTCATACTGTTTCCTTTTCTCCTCGTCTGAGAGCACCTACAATAAAAAAAAAAAATGACATGTTTTTTATTCACATGTCATACAGCATCTGGAACCAGACCTTATTACATAAACGCCTTTTCAATACAATGTAATCCAAATGCACTAATATTATGAAACAAAACCTCAAACACCATCAACACCCTAACATGACTTGTATATAAGAATATTCACAAAAGCAGCACTATTTGCATAATAAGGTTACATAAGATAAGATAAGAATAGAGCTATATTTATCCAGAGGGAGCAGCAGTTGCAGTACAAAGAAGGAAAGAGTGCCAATCTAAAAATAGTGCAAATAGAAAATAGCAATCAAAGTGAAAGTATGAAATATCAATAAATAAACACCCAGGTACGGTGTATAGATACAGAAAAGAAGTGGCATATAGCTTTGAATACTTAATGTATCATACTATACAGGTGTAATATTGTGTATACCTGGTATATCAACTCACACAACTAATCTCAGGTATTTACTTTAAGAGCAATGTGAACATTTGACAGAAAAACACCTGCAAATCTAATCCGAATCCCCTCCCACTAATCCACGTCTGGCTTTCCTGGCTGCCAGCCGTGCCTCGTCACAGCCAATCAGATGCAGCCACACGGTCTAGTCGACCAATCACAGAGGCCGAGCTGTTTCCAACAACAAACCAAATAGCTAGAGTACAAAATACTCTTTTTTTGCATGTGTGCCTCGGGCATTTCCGCATGCAAACAATGCCATCTATAGAATATCTACAATCTAGAGCCTCTCATCTGTCATGCAAATAAATAAAAAAACAGAAATAAGTTGATTGTGTGTCTCTAAAGCTTTGCACAAAACATTGCATGTGTGACAAAAACCTCATAAGCTGCTCCCAGATCTGCAAACTTGTCCTGAGCTTTTGGGTCGTCCTGGTTCCTGTCAGGGTGTAGCTGCAGAGCCAGCTTTCTGTAGGCCTTCTTGATGTCCCTGATTGATGCACTCTTGGTTACCCCCAAGATCTGGTAGAAATCTCGGCTGCAGGAGACAAGGGAGGAGGGTGGAGGAGGGTGGAGGAGGAGGGTAAACAAAGGGTTAATGGACCACACACACATAAAACACAACATGCATAATGTTGTTTAAATGGTGCATTATGATGGTAGCCGGTGTAGCTTAGCTGGGCTGCAGGCTCCACACATGTAGCACCGGTCTGGACCAATCACAGAGGAACATGTGTACCACCAGGAAGTAGGCTTCTTACCCGGCCAGCACCGCCGTGATGGCGTAAAGGAGCAGGCAGCAGACATTGCAGAGGTTCATCCCTTTGGCAGCCATGGATTCACTGTGTTATTTGTGTTTTAAAATGATAGGAAGTAGCAAAAGAAGCAGCCGGCATGTGAAGGTTGGATCCCCGGCTGCCAGTCACCAAGCCTTCCTCCTCCTGTCAGAGAGAGCCCGCCCATTGGACGACGCAAGCGAAGCCCCGCCCACTGGATGACGCAGTGAAACCCCCGCCTATTGGACGACACAAGCGAAGCCCCGCCCATTTGATGACGCAAGCAAAGCCCCGCCCTCCATTAAAGAAACAAAAAATCATCCTTTTTTTTATTTTTATTTAATAAAGCATATTTTTCCAATATGTTATAATTTAATCCAAAATGTTAAAAAAATAAAATATATATTTTGTTTTTAAATAAAGCATTTTTTTCCCAATATATAATAATTTAATCCGTAATGTTAAAAATAAAGAATAAAGAAACAAAAAATTATTATTATAAAAATAAAGCATATTTTTCCAATATATTATAATTATATATATTTTTCCAATATATATATATATATATATATATATATATATATATATATATTTAATCTGAAGTGTTAAAAAAATAAAGTATACATTTTGTATTTTATTTAAGAAAGCATATTTTTCCAATATGTTATAATTTAATCAAAATGTTAATAAAGCCCGCCCATTTAATGACACAAGCGAAATGCCCTCTATTAAAGAAACAAAAATTCAAAAATATAAAGCATATTTTTCCAATTTTTAAATAAAGCATTTTGTTTTTTTTTCCCAATATATAATAATTTAATCCGAAATGTTAAAAAATTGGATGACACGCCGAAACCCCGCCATAATATATTATAATTATAATATATATATATATTATATATAATATATATATATATAAATAATTTAATCTGAAGTGTTAAAAAATAAAGTATACATTTTGTTTTTAAATAAAGCATTTTTTCCCAATATTAATTTTAATCCTAAATGTTAAAAAAGCCCGCCCATTGGATGACACAAGCGAAACCCCGCCCTCCATTAAAGAAACAAAAAATATATATATATTTTTTAAAATAAAGCATATTTTCCCAATATATTATAATTATATATATTAATAATTTAATCTGAAGTGTTAAAAAATAAAGTATACATTTTGTTTTTAAATAAAGCATATTTTTCCAATATATTATAATAATTTATATATATATATATAATAATAATTTAATCTGAAGTGTTAAAAAATAAAGTATACATTTTTGTTTTTAAATAAAGCCCCTAAATGTTAATAAAGCCCTATTGGACGTCACCGGCGAAGCCCCGCCCACTGGATGACGCAAGCGAAGCCCCGCCTCCATTAAAGAAACAAAAAAATATATATATTTTTTTTTAAATAAAGCATTTTTTTCCAACATGTAATAATTGAATCCAAAACGTTAAAAAAAAAAAAAAAATCATAAAATCAAATAAACCAAAATCAGTCCGATTCTCCAACCTCAAACGCTCTTAAGAGCGCGCCCCCGCGAGCTGCGCGCAACAGATGTCAGCCTGGGCGGGAGCGCGCCAAACAGGAAGCACTGCAGCTGTGAGAAGGTTCTGCCTCTCATCACAACAACACCTCCACATCTCTGCTCCTCCTATGAGTGACCCACCAGGACAGGACCCCTCTCTGCCTGGACGAAGAACAAAAGGCTGAAAGTAAGATTTAATACACACATTAGTCTCCCATGCTTCCTTTTCCCCATGTGTTAGCCTCCCTAGCTAACAGTGGCTAGGTTAGCATTGGAGACACAACAACAACACTTCTCCTGTCCCTGCAGCTTGCAGCTTGCAGGCTAATGCTATAGCTTTCATATGCATGCACACACAAGGAGGGACTTTTGTGTGCATGCTCATGTGTGTTGTTGGCAGGATTGGTGTGTAGATCAGCCTGGTTTAGGGTGCCACACATGTTGTGTTGATGACATGTGCAGCCTGTTGTCATGGGAGCAGCCATGTTAAATGCACATTGTTTTATTATCCATGCAATAACCTTTTAACAATCACTATTACATTAATATGTTTGCACTGCACTGTTTGCACACATTTTTACATTCCTTTTGTGTATTCTTATAGTTGTATATTAGTTGTTTTGTACCACTGACAATACAAATTTCTTATCTTTATCCCATATTTCTTGTTAGTACCACTTAGTTAAATGTTTATGTTTTTACCTTTTTATCTTTTGTCCTTTACTCCCAGCTCTATATTTCCTGTATTCACATACAGTACTCAAAAGTTTGGATTATCTTATTTACTTATTACATTAATATGTTTGCATGCTTTTACCAAAGCATTTTAGGAAGTGTTTCAAATAGGTATTCAAGAGAACTATAGTGAAGTTTAAGTGCATCTCCTTTTGTTAAACAAGCTCTATATTGTTGTTATTGTACCAGAGCAAAAGTATAGTGCAGAGGCAAATTCTACGAAAACAATAATTGCAACAGACTAATCCCATATAATAAGTGCTACAAACTACTACGAATAGGATAAGTGCAGTAAACAAATTTATTCAATAAGTTTGTACTAATAATACAGTAAGTGCTAAATTCTCATTCAACTACTTTGAAGAATTAAAATATAAAACATTTCTGGTTTGTTGAGCATTTGTTTGTTTACCACATAATTCCATATGTGTTCCTTCATAGTTTGGATGTCTTCAATATTAATCTACAATATACAGTACCAGTCAAAGTTTGGACACCTTCTCATTCAATGTTTTTTCTTTATTTTTATTTTTCTACATTGTAGATTAATATTGAAGACATCCAAACTATGAAGGAACACATATGGAATTATGTGGTAATACACAGTAAGTGCTTCTCTTCTCATTCAACTACACAAACAAATGCTCAACAAACCAGAATATGTTTTATATTTTACATTCTTCAAAGTAGTTGAATAAGAAGGTGTGAACAAACTTTTGACTGGTTCTGTACTTCAGCAATAAAACTGATTCATGGTTGTGCACTTTTATGGTCAGCCTTATTACATACAGGCCATTATTGAGCAAAGCTACTCTTCAGCTCTCTCATCATCTCTAAATTTCGTGTTTATAATTGAAGTAGTGATTTATCATGTGTCTGACTTCCACACCTTTATTGTTTCCTATCTCTTTAGACATGGAGGCAGACAGTGTGAGCATATGGCCACGCATGGAACCCTTCTTACTGGGTGCCCTGCAGGTGAATACCCTCTTCACATTATATTTAATTCAATGATATTGCAAGGTGAATGCAAATGTAGTAAAAATAACTTGAATTATTGCCCTTCGCAGGTGGCTCCCTCCTCAAAGCTCAGCTTGCACTATCTTCGCAAGATGGCGATCTACGTGCGTTCACGGGACGGCTGCTTCCCCGTTTTGGGCTGGCCCATGTGGAGGCATATTGCCTGTGGAAAGCTTCAGCTTCCGGAAGACCTTGCGTGGCTGTATTTCGAGACCTTTGACCTGCTTGTAGGCCACACACCGGAGGAGAGGCTGGAGTGGGCAGAGTTTCTTTCCCAGTGCTCTTCCAAAAGCGAGCTGGATGAACAAAGGAACAAGGTAAAAAAAAAAAAAAAAAAAGACAGGGGTGGAGTTCAATTGTGCAAAAGGGCTGAGTTTACCTAAGAATGTAACGCTATATGGGGCTATGGGGCGGCTGTGGCGTAGTGGAGAGCAAGGTAGTTCTCCAATCAGAGGGTCGGTGGTTCGATACCCGGCTTCGGCAGTCGATGTGTCCTTGGGCAAGACACTTAACCCCAAGTTGCTCCTGAAGGCTTGCCATCGGTGTGGACTGGATGTTGCATGAATGTTAGTTAGAGTCTGATGGTGGCACCTTGCATGGTAGCCTGTCATCAGTGTGTGAATGGGTGAATGATATGTAATATACTACTGATTGTAAGTCGCTTTGGATAAAAGCGTCTGCTAAATGACTGTAATGTAATGTAATGTCTATATCATTGTTAACATGACTAACAGACTCTCTATTGTTGTGTTTTTCCCCAGGCAGATGTCATTGTTGTCGTAACCCTGCTCTCAAATTTCAAGTAGGACCAACGCATTGATAAGCACACCTTGTTTCTCCTTTACCACTGCAGCTCTCTGTGGACACACTGCAGTTCCTCCTCTTCCTCTACATCCAGCAGCTGAACCGTGTGTCTCTGCGCACCTCTCTGATCGGTGAAGAGTGGCCCAGTCATCGCACCCGCTCCCCCTCTCCATCGGACCGGGAGGCCAAGACCAGCTCTCAGAACAAGGTCCTTGTTACTGTGAAGGGCAAGAGAAAGATCTTTTGCATGCTTTGCAATATTCTGTTAATCTGATTACTACATATTGCCCCATAGGAAGCATCTACATGATCACGTTTATAGAGTGAATGTCATTGTCCTCTCCCAATTCTTCGTGATGTACCACTGATGTACCATTTTTGGTTTTTTTTTGTTGGTTTTGCAGAACTGGGATGATCAGGCTCACCTGTCATTTGTGCAAAGCCATCTAGCAGAGATTCTGGAGCTGCTGGTGGAGCCCGGCCAGCTGTCACAATCTGGACAGGCCCTCAGAGATTGCCAGGTCTGTGGACTGTCTGCACCGACCAGTGTTACTTTATAGCAAACCAACTGAAAGCAGCTTTAATCATGTTTTATTCAAATTTTATTCAAATGAGAAAGGGGGGTCACTCCTAGTAATGGAAATAGATAATTATCACCCAAATCTGCAGCTCCCCTTGGCTTAACTTAATTTGTTTTGCTTACGGAATAGCCACTATCCGTTTTATGTGCTTTATTTACATTTTGACTGAAATGAAACTCTCAAACAAATGACTATTCACATCTGTGTTTTTCCAGATATCCCTGGAGGCCGTGCGGAGCTTAGGCCTGCTCTTGGAGGGCTCAGTCTGTCACGGCAGACCGGTTCAGCCCGTCCACAGGCTGCTGACCAAAGGTCCACTTCATACACAATCCGGCTACTCCACGCTCAGCCACTCCTTCCCCCTGCACAAGCTCCTCTCCTGTCTCCAGCAAAGCCTCACGCTCAACCCCTTTGGGATCACCGCCTGTCTGTGCTCGGGCAAGAAACTAGCCTGGGCTCAACAAGGTATCCGAAAATCTCCTGGAGTGACGTTTCATGTTGCATTTTCATAAAAATCTGTACAGTCATATTAGGGAGAAGTAATTGAACGTCAGGGTGTGTGTTGAGTGTTTAGTTAAGTACCTGTCTGTCTACATTTCTTTGACTGTTTTCTTTGTTTGTGCATTGCAGTGGAGGGATCAATGAAGAGAGCCAAAATAGCCCGAAACACCCACACGGCTCCGCCCGGCAGCAAGATGGTGCTGATGTCACAAGTCTTCAAACAGACACTGGCTAAAACCTCAGACAAGCTGACCGGTGCCAACATCAAAATCCACAGATGCTCAGAAGCCTTCATATACCTTCTCTCACCTCTCAGGTAAGATTAGCTTCCATTGATGAAGCTTGTGTTGTGGACTTTTTGGGGCTTACTGTATCTCTCATGGGTTTTGTTGCTCCTCCAGATCAGTCAGTGTGGACAAATGCCGTGACTGCACAGTGGTCCTGGGTCCCGTTGAGACCAGCGTCCACATCCACAGCTGCCAGAACCTGCGTGTGGTGTGTGTGGCCGGCAGGATCGCCGTCGGTGTCTCCTCGCGTTGCACCATCCACGTCTTGACGCCCACCCGCCCTTTACTCCTCCCCGGAAACACAGACATTACGCTGGGGCCTTTCCACACGTTCTACCCCTCCCTGGAGGATCACATGGCCAACGTGGGGCTGGCCGTGGTCCCCAATGCCTGGGATCAGCCCTTGCTTCTGGGGACCGAGGGCCTCGTCAACACGTCGTCCAACACGTCGTCCAACCCGGACCCCTCCTGCTACCGCCTGCTGCCCCCGGCCGAGTTCCACGCACTGGTCGTGCCTTTCCAGACGGAGGGCGACACATGCGAGGTGCCGGGTGGATTGCCTCCTCCATATCAGGCAGCGCTGGAGGAAAAGCAGAGGAAGATACAGAACTGGCAGAAGACTGTGATGGAGGCCCGGCTGAACAAGTGAGTGACAAATCAGACCATATTCACATCATAATAATTGAAAACTGGAATCATTTGATATCACTTTAACATGCATGTGTAAAAATACTATATTCATGTCACGATGTCAGTGGAAAGTTACAACTGACCAGCCATTTCTAAAATCAATAGGATTGTGAGTCAGTTCAGTGATGGCATGGTGTCAGAAAAACTTGCTCGAGGGGCTCTACACTCTACCTAACCCCGACAGCACAGCACAGCGAAGTACAGGGACCTCATGAGGGAAAGAAATGATTGATTTATTTCACTATTTCACGGTATATTCCTGGCTCTTTCCTGCTCCGTGGTGTCCGTCTGTCGTAACCGATTCCTCCTTTGTGTTCTCCAGGGAGCAGAAGCGTCAGTTCCAGGAGTTGGTGGAGGTCAAGTTCCACGAGTGGCTCCTGGAGACGGGGCACAGGCAGGAACTCGACAGCCTCATCCCGCCCGCGATGGCGTCCTTGAGGGACTCCAATGGGCCCGCAACGGAGACGCCCCAAGTTAATGACAACAAACATATAAGGAATGGACGGGTGGTGAGACCGTCGCCTCTGGCTTGTTGACTTGTTGGCTTCTTACGGTAGCCACGACAGTGTGAACAAACAGGCTACACGAGGTCTGACACGTAGAGCTCTTAACAAGCAGACCAGTATGTTTACTGCAAGTATTAATGTAGCTGTTGATACAGCTTTTTATTGCAGCTTACCTCCGACTCGTTCTTGAGTGGAAGGCCGGTATGGGCTGCTTTACAAGTCTGAAGAAAAGGGCAGCTAAGTACTTAACATGTGCAAGCCAAGTAGGGAGTGGATTGGCATGTCGTAAAACAACATCGGAAGAGCTACACACACACACACACACACACACACACACACACACACACACACACACACACACACACACACACACACACACACAAAGGGTGTAACATCTGCAAAGTCACCACAGGCTTTTTTTAAAGGGACATTCTTGGAAAAAGCTTTAGATTAGGGTTTACATCTGAATTACATCTTTTAGAGATAGAAATTCTAGATCTGAGGTGAGGACGGCAGACATGCCCTCAAATACGTTCCCTTAAAGCATCCATAGCTCTTTAATGATTCTCAAAACCGCCATTTAGACGCACAGTTTGAGAATTATAATCCATTTATTTTGTGTAAACAATTTAGTCTACATTTAGAGACCATGGCAGAACTTAAGCTTAAAGCACTTGCATATGGTATCATCACTTTAGGGAAAGCTGTGGCTCATATGTGGTCACGTTCCTGGAGACCCGTAACTGCTGTGATCACTTCGGCTCTCTTCCATTTAGCCTGGAGGTATTTTCAACATTTCTTCCCAAACTGTGCACACGTATATTAACCAAATGCTTTTTTCTCTTTAAAAAAAAAAAACAACAAACTAAAAAGTTGACACTTGTATTTAAAGAAGGAGAATAAAGATGCAAAATGAATGTAGCACTTTGGGTATTGAGGACAGGTTAGTGCTCCTACAGTTACTAGCTCAGGTCATAGTATTTTTTTTTTTGTGTGTGTTGATAGAATATAAAAAATGGCAATCAAGTGTTTTCCATTATGGGGGGGGGGATAAAGGAATATTAACATAATTTATTGTAGGTACACGATTGAACCGTCATATTCTATGAAGGTAGAGAGGGGAAGTCAATAATACTTCTAAACTGCTGTAGCATCCTTCATTACAACTGAAATAGCAGATTAACCAAATGAGGCTGTATTTAACAAACGTTTTGGTCTGTTTGCAGAATTGTTGCTTTCTAAATGTATGTTTATTTTTGTATTAATTCACCTGTATGAATATGTATATTTTAGCATTATAGTAAGATTATTTTTTCATAAATTGACCTTGCCTCCAGAACTTATTTTAGGTTTTAATACCTCCAAGTGTACTTCAGCCCACATAGCTTCCTGTTTCCACCCTTCTGCTCATGACAGCATGCTGAGTTTAACATAACATACAATAGAACTGCTGCAGGTGTATTCAGGGTATTTGAATTAGTTAAGGGAAAACTGACTTGATAAAAACATGTACTGTTCAAATATTATTACACAATAGAATTCTACTGTTTTCAAACATGCTGGTATGTGTCTCTTCATTACACTGTTAAATGCCTTACTGCTGGAAAGCTTTGATTTGAACACACAAGCACCTCTATGCATTCAATATATGAAGAGCACAATATAGTTGTTGATTGTTAAAAACAATAAAAATGAATTAAAGTTTTGGACTAAAACCCTGCTGCTTATGTTTTGATTCTGTCTTTACCTTTTAGATGCAGCAACATGCTCTGGATTTTTGGTATATTAGGAATTCTTCAGTTCATGAAGGTCACCTAATAATAAAGAAATGCATTGAAATGCATCTGTGGTTATGCAACAGTACAGTACATTTACTCAAGTACTGTACTTAAGTACAATTTTGAGGTTCTTATACTTTACATGAGCATTTCCATTGCCACTTTATACTTCTACTCCACTACATCTCAGAGGGAAATATTGTTTCTTTTTACCCCACTACATTTTTGTCTGACAGCTTTAGTTACTTTACAGATTCAGATTATTAATACAAAACATCTTCAACAAATAAAATGTTACGTTATTAAAGGCTAAAATACTCATCAGTCTATAAAGTAAATAATATTTACATTTATATTTACATTACAACTGCAACATTAATGCATGAATAATAATAATAATACTATTCCAGTACATTAGTACAATATGTAATATTCTCAAATGGGACATTCTGCTTAATGAGCACATTTATTTTTTGTTCTTTTAAATGTATTTTTGATGCTGATATTTTTTAACTTTTACTTGTAATAGAGTATTAATACACTGTGATACTTTTACTTCTGTTCTACTACTTCCACCACTTCTTTACACCTTGGTATTTTACTTGATTATTCCCATTTTGTTCCACTTTTACTCTATCGCCATTGTTACAACTTCCTTTGACATTTAAAACTTTACATACAAAATGCATATAAAATATAATGCATATTTCTAAAAAAAATAAAATAAAGTAAAGTAAGATTCTGCATAAAAATGCATATTTGTAGTAATAATTCAATATACAATCCAATATATGCATACATATACTACTATACCACTCACATGGGCCCTTTTCTGCAAGAGTACCTCTCGTTTTTATACTTTGCTGATAATATTCAACTAGTTTTACTTGTGAAGGAGTATTCAGAAGTGTGATCTTGCTACTGTTTCTTAAATAAAGTATCAGAATAAGTCTTCCATCACTAGAAGCTGCTCTGTCTGGATTCATCTATAAGGCAGAAATAAGTCATGAGTTGGCAGGTCCTCACCAGTTGGGGGCAAGCTGCTGGAGCTGGCACATGTAACGTGGTGCGAGAGCCGCAGTGGGGGGGTCGGTGGAGGTGGGCACCGGACCCAGCCGGTAGAGAAGTGGGGTCAATGGACGCTTACCATGCCCGGCCATTATGCCGTAATCCTTCCTCGCTTTTCTGGAAAAACTGAATAGCACTAGAATCACTGACTCAATTTTTTGGATCTCATTTTCATGACAAAGCGATTGTTCCCCTTTTTGCCTCCACCGATGCTGTTTATGAAACGTGGGAAAGCGGGGATATAAAAGGAGCCGGTGAGGGGACGGTGCAGCATCCGAGACCTCAGGGGAACCACCACCACCACCATCACCATCATCAATTAACATCAGCAGGGCTTTCCCACACATTGTATCCAAGATGGGCAGGGTGAGTTAAGGCAAAGTGAGATTGGAGTGAGGTAACACTGTAGCATGGTGGATAAGAGTGAATGTGTGGGTTTAAAGTAGAGGACAAAGCTGTTTATGTGACTTTCTCTGCAGGGATTTTAAAAGGTGGATGAAAGATAAGACTCCCATGTGTTGTTCTTCCCTAGATTGTCTTCTACGAGGACAAGAACTTCCAGGGCCGTCGCTACGAGTGCGACAGCGACTGCTCGGACTTCCACACCTACCTGAGCCACTGCAACTCCATCCGGGTGGAGAGCGGGGCCTCGGTGGTGTACGAACGGCCCAACTACACGGGCTACCAGTACGTCCTGGCCAGGGGGGAGTACCCAGAGTACCAGCGCTGGATGGGCCTCAGCGACCGCCTCAGCTCCTGCAAGATGGTCCACTTTGTAAGTCGGACGTCTCCTGTGATCTGATGCACAGTACGAACACTTTCAATTGAATGTGTAGATCTCTTAAAGTGGCCCTATTATGCTTTTCCACTTTTCCCTCTTCTTTAGTGTGTTATATATATTTTTGTACATGTAAAAGGTCCGTAGAGTGTAAAACCTAAAGTCCACCCCTAAAAGGAGTTACCCTCCCCCTCAGAAGCTCCTGAGCTCCTGAAACGGCTCCATTGAATTCTCTCCTTCACTACTGTAACTTTATGAGGTCACAATGTAACTTTATGAGGTCACAATGTTACAGAAGTGACGTAAAACTCCTTCCGGCTAGTTTGGCCCTCAAACAACAAAAGAGAGAGACAAGAGTTTTATTGAAATGTGAAACGTTGACCAATCACAACAGAGCGTGCCAACGGACCAATCAGAGCAGACTTTGCTTTCTGGAGGGAGGAACAAGCGCTACAACGGAGCGTTTCAGAGAGAGGGTGACAAGAGGTGCTGCAGGACAGCCAGGATGAGAAAAACAAGGAGGATTAGGAGGATTATGAGCATTAACGCATGTAAACATGTTGTAACTGTAACTGGAGATACAAATATGCACCTGGAAAATAGCATAATAGGGCCAGTTTAAAACAACCACTAACCCGTAAAACAAATGTACTCAGGATTTTAATGAGCAAAGGGGAGATAAACAAACTGATCACAGAGTACGCTGTGGTGTTGATGCTACTAGTGGCTGCAGGGCTTTGTCGATGGAGACCAATAGGTGGGGTCAGTCTATTCGTCTGATCGGGCTTTGGTTGGTTCAACTGACCCACATCCTGCAGCTAGATTCACGGACGCCACTATCATACAAAAATCTATCTAGTTTGTAGAGGCTGCATGTGTACAGAGCTGCACTACAACTTGCAAACAATGATGGAAGCTGGTGGGAAGCCTCATATCGTTAGATTCAAATCTCATCTCCCTATATGTCCCACCCCCCTGCACTAACCCCCCACCTCGTTTCCTCCCGTCACCCTCCAGACCAGCGGGACCCTGTACAAAATGCAGCTGTATGAGAAGGCCGACTTCGGAGGCCAGGCCTTCGAGGCCACGGAGGACTGCCCCTCTCTCCTGGAGAAGTTCCGCTGGAGGGAGGTCAACTCCTGCAAGATCTTCGACGGCTGGTGGGTTTTCTACGAGCACCCCAACTACCGCGGACAGCAGTACTTCCTGGAGAAGGGGGGAATACCGCAAGCCCGGCGACTGGGGTGCCGTCAGCCCTGCGGTCCAGTCCTTCAGGCGCTTCACTGAATGATTTAAACCCTCCATCCAAAACATTCAAAGAAAAACGACCTAATGAGATGATATTTGACTATGATTTTAATTGACTGTTTTGAGATTTGGAACTGAGGTCTCACAAATAAAAAAAAAAACTGTCCAGTAAGCAGACTGAAGATGTTTCTTTGGCTTCTCCATACATGAGTTGTTTTAATGTCTTTTGAACTTTTTTAAATTTAGAGAAACGTTCATTCAGGAACTTTCATTTTGTGTTCATTTTGGCGGTACTGTTTCTGAGCACCAGAGTCCCTTTAGAAAACCACAAATTATACTGCAGCAGAGTTTGATAGTCTGCCATTTCCAGTCCTGGTTCTCCAGTGCCTCCCTTCCCTCCAGCAGGCCCAGCAACACGGCTTGGGGCTTGTCTCTGCTGGAGGCCCCGATGGGATCTGAGCTGAAGGAGTTCTTGGTGAACTTGCATGATTTCATCTGATTTAACAAGAATCCGAACCGGTGGCACTGATGACAAGCATTAAGAATAACTATATAGAAATAGTCAATCTTCTTGCTGAGGGTCTTGCTAAATCATGTTGGTCATATAGAGGCATCAGTATTAACCTGAGACTGTTTCACAACCAGTTAAAAGTCTATCACAGTAACTTTAAGTCATTGATTTCAGTAGCTTTCACAGTTTCATAGAAACACTTTAAAGCTCACTTCATCCCAGTGCAGGTCTGAGGTCCACAGTGACCGGCTGGAGGTTGAAGTGAGTTCCAAAAGAGAAACAGTTTCCTCCTCCACCTATCAGGAGCAGCTCCGGTTCTTCTGAGTCCGTCAGCTCGGAGCAGAATGAGTGGAGCATCAGCGGCCAGGGCACCGAGGTCTGGAGATGGCAGAACACACAGAGATTTATCCGTTAGTATCTTATTTAATAGGTCTATGCTCAGGCTAAAGGATCAATAAAATGCATTGCTAAGATATTTCTTTCTTTGTAGCAGCTGATGTCACAAACCCAGGCCTTTACAACCTGAGTACAGTAAAAAACTACGATTTTAACTTGAAACTATGCATGTTAACTGACCGTGTCCAGCCTGAACTCCACACTGCTGCGGGTGCTGAGGTTGATCACAACGACACCGGGTACACCACCTGAATGCAGCCAGACTCCACCAACCACAACCAGATTTTCACCAATCACATGGGCAGAGTGAGAGTACCTAAAACACAAAGTAGAAACTTCAGGACACAGTGTTTTTTTCTTACTGATTGATTTGAAAGTCATTGGCTTTGTAAAGCTACAGACCTGGGAACAGGAGCGGGCTGCACCTCTATTCTTTCCCAGGAGAAGCCTCCGTCAGTCGGCCTTAACACCGCCGTGTCCCCCAGTGGAGCTCCCCTTCTGTCTAATCCTCCAAACACCACCACACCTCCCTGATATGAACATGCTGAGTGGGAGTGACGGGCCTCCGGCGCTGCACCCTCTACTGGGATCTGTAAATAATACATAAAAACATACACTGAGACTTATGCAAGAACATTTTCCTTATGCTTCTCCTAAACCTTCTCTAACTTTTTTCTCACTCACATCCCTACAATTGCCCTAAAATGCAGTCTGTTCTGCTCTGTTTGTAGGAAAGTTTCGTTCACAAAAAATGTTATTAAAGAGTAAGAAAAATACTTTCACACAGTGGAGCTTCAAATCCTGCTGTCAGAATTCAGCAGATAAAAGATATTAATTTATATTAATGATAATGATTAATGATTCATTTATAATAATTTATATTAATGATGCTTGGTGCTCAAAAACAGGCAAAGTTGTTGGACAATGTTTTCTTGAATTTGAATTGTGCGGAGTGAGAGAATTTTCCAACAACTACTGAAATAAAAGTACATGTATATATAAGTATACATGTATGTTTAGTGTGCTGAAATATAACAGCAAAAATACTTAAACCTGAAAGAAACTCTGTAAAATGGTCGAGCCAAGTTGATGATAATATGGTGAACAGAATATTGATTTCATTTTTGTTTTAGTTTTATGTTTATATAAGTTAATTTCTGTATTATATTCAAACTCCAAACTCATTCAGATTCAAGCATTATGATTTCAGGTAAAAATCTGTGTTTCTTCCTCTGGAGAGAGGCAGACAAGGTTGGACACGACTCATGGGACTTTTCAGGATCACTCGTCCAAATTCAAAGTACGAGAAAGCTGGTGAATGCCACAAATGTACTTTAATCACTCGTACGGCCACTTAAGAATGAACCTGTTTAATGTGATTCAAAGTGGAGAGAGACAAGATCATTTGAGTTCAAGCACTGTGTGTGCGGTTAAAAATCTATAGATATAAAGATAACACCTACCTCAGTCCAGTGCTGCTGGTCTACACACAGGAAGTAACCGTCACCCAGAGCTGCCTCCGATTCATCCTTTCCACCAAACACAAACAGAAAGCTTTTGCCTGCAGAAAAAAAAGAGAGTCAGCTTTGTTGTATAGTAAATAAGATATGAAATAAATATAAAAATGAAAGAGACTTCCTGTTTTATCTCACCTTTGTGACTGACACTAGTAGCAGTGTGCCTCCATCTTGGTGCTGGTGGATCACCTGTACAGACCATCTCCTCTACACAAAGTTTCCCCGTGTCTCCGTCCTCTGAGTCGAGAGGACCGGGTGGATCACGGGTTTCCAGGGTTACTCTGAAAAGGCCTCTGATTGGGTTAAGTGGAGAGGAGCGACCACCGTATACCACGATACCTCCTCCAGGGAGAGAGGTAGCGGTGTGGTAGAGCCGGACACCTGGGAGAAGCCAACACAGCTACATTTATCTCATTTTATTTGCACAGTTTTGATAATAAAGCTAGAAAAAAAATAGAACCGTAATCATTCTGTAGTGATTTCTTGGTCAGTGCTACTAGGTTTGGGAGAGACATTTACATGCACAGAGTCCTGCATCATGAATATTAAAGTGCAAGCTAAAACTTACTTTTAATGGATTAACCAAACCAGTGATTTTTTGCAATAATTGTAGTCTGAGTGCAAAAACTACTAGCTACAAAAAAATCAGAACCTGCAAGTCCTCTCACCCAAATCTACTGGTGGTTCCACGCTGACGGATCTCCAGCCGTCCTGGCCCCGGAGGAGGATCCTGGTCACCGGCCCCCGTCCTCCTCTGCTAGAGCCTCCCGTTAGCAGGACTTTCCCCGGGCTCACCGATGTTGAAGCCATCCCCAACCCCTCCATAGGAACCGGTATGGTCCTCACGCTCAGGGATGTGGAGCTCCAGGATGGGCAAATGGATGCCGCTGGAGATACTGAAGTTGAAAAACAAAGAAAAGATTTGATCGATGCACGTAGGGACAGTTGTTTTTGGACAGAGGGAAATTATCCGATAGCTACCTGGAGAATATGTGAGTAAAGCCTGTTCCATCAACGAGCCTCGGGATGCAGTGAGGATGAAGTAGTGGGAACATTTCTGGTGCCACTCCTGAGGGCAGACGGAGATACGGTCATCCTGTTAGATACTAATACTAGGAAGTATGATTTTATACGACGGAGAGACAACCATATTTCAACGGCTAACCTCATATTCATCAAACGGCTCCAGGCGCTCCACTCTGCATCTCTCCTCCTCAGGGACCAGCCCGAGGTAGAAGTCGTTCATATCCAGGCAGACGCACTGCTCCCAGCCCTGAAGACGAAAACACCACGACGCTATCTGATTAAACATTTCTACTGTACAGGGACTGTAACAAAAAGTGCACACATATTCCTGCGTACTCGCCTTGTCCAGGAAACGTCGCCTCTGGGCCTCAGTGTCTGGATATTGTCGAAGGGCGTGAAGAGTTGAATTTAGTTTCAGGAAATGATCTTGCATGATGCGACCAAACGGGTCATCTGGATGTATCTGCTCATACATAACGGAGAGGGACTGTGGCAGGAGCTTTGCAGCCCAACTGATGACAGCATCCGACCTGGAGGACACACAACGCAAAACAAACATTTGCATTTAAGTCATACAGTTACAGCTAATATTTTTTATTTTGCTGGATATTTTGATAATTGAATTCAAGTACATGACTTTTAAGTTATAGCTTTTATATTATGCATGCACAAAAGGGGTGACTTGGTCCCCTAAATAGACCAAATTGCGGTCCTTACCATTGTGTTTCCATGTAGGTAAGCACCACTTCAGAGAGAATTAGAGTGGGGGCAGACCAGTCCAGACCAGCTGCACCCAGAGCCTCTTCCACCTGGGTCTCCTCTCTAACATCCACCCCAAGCAGATGGTACTGACCACTGGACACGTATACATGTCCTGAAAGCACACAGGCAGACATGAAATCACATAAAACTTATATGACAAAGAAAACATCCTTGAATCTCAGTGAAATGCGTAAAGAAAATGACAAACCTGTAGGAGAAGGTAAACGAGGGTCTAACATCCCCTTCAGTGTATTATTAGAGTTGATCAGGGCAGCTTTCCGTCGGGTCACATCGGGAAAATCCACCTCAAACACAACAGCCCTGTCAAGAGCTTCATCTGCGTGAAGGCGAAAATACGTAGAGTCAAACCCTGCACCCAAAGACAGAATCTAAGAACAGAGAGAAAATAAGACAAATGATGGTTTATCAAATACGCAACCCTTTTCCCACTTTCTGTACAAAATAGTGTTGAACAATACGCTGCTAACTTACCTGTCTCTTGGGGCAGTTTTCAGTAATGTGTAGGAACCTCCTCACACAGTGGTCCACAGCTCTCCATCGGACATAGTAGCCCCTAAAACATACAAATACACTTAGGACTTGTATTTTTATAACACAATATTATTATTTTAATGTATACTGTGGTCCCTTAAACTACTATCTACAATTTAAGGACATAACACTGAGCTATGAGTAACTGTGATAGACATGTTTCACTATTTTCTAATATTTTATAACTAATAAATATTATAAAAATAATAATAAAAAAATCTGTAAATTAGTCCATAATTAAAATCCTGATTTGAATTCCTGTTGTTATTATAACTTTTTTTTTGTATTACCTTGCAGTATATGTTAGTATTTCTACAAGTTTCTAGGATATTTCAGTCCTGCTCTGTGTGTGGTTCAAGATGTGAAGCTTAAAACACTGTCTTTAGAGTTTTTTGTCTTTAGAAAACAGGTTAGTGTGGATGTTTGACTCCTGTATGTGGTGGTTCTTTGTCACAGCATAAATGATCTCAATTTATTACACCACCACTGTCCACCAAGGCAAAAACTCCAGTGCATGTATTTTGTGTGTGTTCAATAAAGTGATTTGTGACCTGACGACTAGATTTATATCCCTGCTGACCTGTTGATGAGCGGGGCTCTCCTGGCCACTTTGCACACAAAGTGTTGGAGGAAAACATCCTGGAAGTAGCCCTGTGCTGCAGCGGACACTTTGCTCACCACGCTGCTGTCGTTGGTTCCCTGGACCTGGATCAAAAACACAGCAAAGACACACAGAGACATCATAACTGTTAATGCCTTTTGATTCGTATTAGTCTGTTGCAATTATTGTTTTCGTAGTAATTTGCCTCTGCACTATACTTTTGCTCTGGTTTATGCTTTTAGATGCTTGTTTAAGAAAGGAGATGCACTTATGACTTCTGGTGACTAGTAGTTCTCTTGAATACCTATGTTGAATACACTTCCTGTAAGTCGCTTTGGATAAAAGCGTCTGCTAAATGACTGTAATGTAATGTAATGTAATGTAATGTAATGTAATGCCTATTTGGTGCAGAAAAATGTCAGACCCTTTAAGTGTAAAAGTAGCATTATCAAGTAAAAGTCCTCAGCTGAAATTGTTAAGAGTACATAGGTGTTTTTGGCAAAATTTAAGAGTACATATGTATTTTTGGCAAAATATAATATCAAAGAATCAGTGGAAATGCCACATGTGAGTTAAATCCAATTATTGAATTTCTGGTGTATTTATGTATCGCATAAGTATCATTGTGCAGTTGTAATAGGATGAGATTAAGCTCATCTTTCATGCATTTTTGATAGTTTCATTTATACAATCCTACATATTTTATAATGTAATGTTTTGTATGTGGAATCTTGTAAAGTAATTAAATCTGGCAATTAAATGCAGATGAGTGAGAAGTACAATCTTGCAGGAGAGTAGAAGTATACAGTGGCATGTAGTGGAAATTGCATGCAAGTACAAGTACCTTAATGTTTTCATACTTTGTATATCATGTTTTGCAAGCTATAACCATGCAGTCTATGGACATAACATTAGTTAATTAATAAACTAGACTTACAGCAGTGTCCTTTCCCTTCTTCTTCCTGTTTGAGGTTAGCATAATGTCAACAATCTATCACATTGAACAGTGTATTCTATAAATATGATTCAGTATTGAGAGGAGTCCACAGACCAAAACAATTCAAACATCCTCCATGTGGTGAAAACTTCCTATCTGTGCTTTCCTGTCTGCGTCACAGCGCCCCCTGCGGCCTGGAGGCCACATGAGGAACAACCCCCATTCAAAAGCCCATTCAGATTACACACACTTTAAGCTTAACACTAGTAATTTATGCATTAATACGAATCACTGAGCTTTGATATTTCACATGTTGTTGTATAATAAACCCATCTTGACTTCGGCTGATTAAAAAAACAATAAAAATGACTCCACATTAGTGAATCTAGTAAAAAACTGAAGATGTAAAACTGTGAAGTCACTGACTGGACCAGGTTTGACAATGCGGCACTCACTGCGCATGCGCGGCTTTCCAGGAAGTGTTAACATTCTCCTTTACCAGCTGATAGCCACATTGTCAACAGTCAAAGCTTCCCAGTCTGCACGGTGAGTATTGTCCTGTTTTCCTCCCAGTGGCTCTGTGGGGTTCAACCCTGCAGATTGCATTTGTGTGATTAATTAGGCGTCGAAATATGAATTCAGTTTTGCCTCCTGCGGTGGTGACATGGTGCAGCAGTGCCAGACACCACATGATAAGATGTTGTGGTTTTTTTTTTTTTTTTTTTTTTTAAATGACCAGTTTTTTGCTGCAGTGATGGGTGTTTAGCATTGGTGTCTATGAGGTTGGGAGACTGCAAGGTGAGCAAGCAGCATCTCTGTTAAAACACAAAGTTCAATGCATGATAGTGGGACACTGATAGAAATGGGGGGATATATTTTAAATTAACTCTAAATCAGTGAACACAGAGGAGACATTCATGTTAAATGTCAGGCAATGCAGCTGCAAATGCAAGCATGTCTCTTGGTTTTCCTGCAAAAACACAAAACACAAATCCTTATGGAGATGTTTATTGAGAAAGAAAGAAAGAAAGATTTTTTGATGTGGACATACCAGACATTCAGGGCTAGTAAATATCAAGCAATGCAGCTGCAAATGCAAGCATGTCTCTTGGTTTTCCTGCAAACACACAACAACCCTAATCCTTATGGAGGTGTGTTTTGAGAAAGAAAGAAAGAAAGAAAGAAAGAAAGAAAGAAAGAAAGATAGATTTTTTTTTTGATGTGGACATACCAGACATTCAGGGCTAGTAAATATCAAGCAAATGCAGCTGCAAATGCAAGCATGTCTCTTGGTTTTCCTGCAAAAACACAAAACACAAATCCTTATGGAGGTGTTTTTTGAGAATGAAAGAAAGAAAGAAAGAAAGAAAGAAAGAAAGAAAGAAAGAAAGAAAGAAAGAAAGATTTTTTGATGTGGACATACCAGACATTCAGGGCTAGTAAATATCAAGCAATGCAGCTGCAAATACAAGCATGTCTCTTGGTTTTCCTGCAAAAACACAACAACCCTAATCCTAATGGAGGCGTTTGTTGAGAAAGAAAGAAACATTTCTCTACAGACACACATTCATGGCTAGTAAATGTAAAGAAATGCAGCCAGATTGCAAACTTGCGTCCTGAATTCATGTCAGATCTGCAGCCCTCCTCGTAACAAAACTCTAATCTTGAGACGTTTATGGTGCACTGGAGGAGGCGCTGAGAAAGAAATAAAAGTGTGTGTGTGGTAACCCATGATGTAATCTTGCACCAAAACAAATCATTTCACGTCTTCATTCAGAAAGAGGTAAAGACACCATCAGCGAGAGTTGACTACACTCTGGAAAGGCCAGCGCAAGTGACCGACACACCACCAGAAGCACCACCCATCTCCACCCTCCAGGGAGGAGGCCCACCAGCCCCCCTGCTGTCCCCCTTTTACGCGGGCCAGTATGAGCTCCAGAGGGAGTGGAGGCCGCACCAACGGCACACTACCCCAGACCAAGATCTGCCAGTTCAAGCTGGTGCTGCTGGGCGACATGGCCGTGGGCAAGTCCAGCCTGGTGCTGCGCTTCGTCAAGGGACAGTTTGACGAGTTCCAGGAGACGACCATAGGAGGTGAGTGTGGACGGCGTTTGAGGGAGTGAATGTATCAGGTGATTTAAAGAACACCCTGTAACCTGTCATTTCTCGCCCCTTCCTTTCCAGCGGCGTTCCTGGCTCAGTCGGTGTGTCTAGATGACACCACGGTGAAGTTTGAGATCTGGGACACCGCGGGACAGGAGCGATACCACAGCCTGGCTCCCATGTACTACCGTGGCGCTCAGGCGGCCATTGTTGTCTTTGACATCACCAAGCCGGTAAAGTATTCACCTATTCAACACATGAGTTATTTGTGTAGATCGGGGCAATACTGACAAAATGGATTATTCAGGATAATAACTGTTGTATCCTGTAAAAGTGTTTTTCAGATATTAATAGTGTATTTCACGCAGCAAAAACAAATACATGAAGAAATGATTTTACTTAACTGTAACACAACCTTTGAGGAAATAACTTAAATAACAATACAAGATAAAAACAGACAATCTGATATTAATATATATACCCAGCTTTATGCATGCATCAACTTTAGGAGGTGACAAATATTCTAATGTTGATGTTTCATTACCCTTTCACAGCCTCTGTGACCTCTGTCATTATTGCGTGGTATTTACATGTGTGTTGGCGGTTAATCTGACCTTGGTGCTGTGTTTGGTTTGTGCAGGAGACCTTTGAGAGAGCCAAGGCCTGGGTGAAGGAGCTGCAGAGGCAGGCCAGTCCCAACATTGTTATCGCTCTGGCCGGGAACAAGGCCGACCTGTCAGAGAGGAGGCTTGTGGAGTATGAGGTAAGACTCTCCTGTCAGACCCCTGATTGAGGGCTGTGACCTATTAACAACTGCTGATGACAGGATATATATATATTAATTAGTATTATTGGCACTATTGGTGCTTTAAGTAGCCATAGTCATGTGTAAGGCTGGCATAGTCTGTGATGTTGGAGGACAACGCCAATGCAATTAAATGACATTGCTTGTGTATTTAATTATAAAAAGATTAGATAATAGGGCACAAGTAACTGTTGATCAAATTGTTTTTATCATAACTATTTGGCTGCATTCAAATACTGGTGCTAAAGTCCTTATGAGTCAGCGGCAACCAGAACTTAAACCTTGTTTGTTGCACCCGCTGCTCGTCACAGCTCAGAGATTCGTCACGGGTCAAGCTCTACTGAGCTCCTGTTACTTGTAGATAAAAAAAAGTTTGTTTCTTTTAAGCTTTTTTTTATTTTTTTATTGTGTTTGTATTTTTTTCAAATGGTCGCTGATGTTTTATCTGTCTTTCTTTGTGTGTTGCATGGAACAGGAAGCCCAGACGTATGCTGAGGACACTGGCTTGCTCTTCATGGAGACCTCCGCTAAGACAGCCATGAACGTCAATGAGCTCTTTCTGGCCATTGGTGAGTGTCCTGTCATTCAAACCAGAAAAAAGAAAACCCAAAACTTTTATTTCAGAAGATATAGAGATACAAGCCAAAGGAGTCATCACAGCCTTTTAAGAGATTAGTTGTTAGGTTCAGGTTATTCGTCTGTTAGTTAGCAGCATATCAAAAACTTAAATTTGAATGAAATTTGGTGGGAAATTAAGCCACAAGCCAATGAACAAGAGATTCAATTTTGATGCTGATCTAGATCCAAGAATCCTCGAATTACCAGACATTGGGAGATATGAGGAATACAAATTTCCAGATTTTCCTCCTGAAGAAAATGACTTGCTAGGATGAAAAATGTGCACATGTATCCCATGATTTCTCATACACTCTGTGCATTTTGGTTGAGATTCAGATGATAATTTCAACTTGTTTAACAGTAAGTTGCAGTTATTCATAATTATCTTTCACTATTGGTGTGGATCTAAATTCAGATGTGGACGCATGAATTAAAAAGAAATCTCGACAACATGAAGATATATATAAATGTTTGTATTTTTCTCCTGAATGAATCCTTATGGTTTTTATATGTTAGGTGGATATATTTGCTCCCTGAGTTCTCTCTAGTTAGAAAGTCTGTTTTTAATTTTGATAAAAAATTGATCAAAAAAATATATATATATCAAAATATTTCTTTGTCTTTGTAGCAAAAAAGATGCCAAAAACAGACACCCAGAACCCGACACATGCAGCACGACACCGGGGAGTCAACCTCCAGGACCCGGACGCCCACTCTACTCGAGCCTGCTGCGGAGGGAACTAGACCTCCACCAGCTCCCACCAGTATTCCACCACCCGCAACAACCACCACCACTACCACCACCACCACCACCACCACCACAGCCCTTCAACCATCCCGTCTCCTTCCGCCAACCTGTATGGGTGGGCCTGGTGCTGGGAAACACAGCATCCACTCACAACCCTTACCCTCCACTCATCCTCCTGTCAAAGCAGACAGAAAAATGCAAAGGAGAGAATAAGAGGAAAAGGAAGAGTAAGCAGATTTTGAGGAGAAAGACGCAAAAAAGTTCCACGCGTGTCTCTCGACCCGCAACTGCGTTCTGGAGAAAGTACAAGTGGAGCTAGACGGATCTTGAGAGGAGGAAAATAAAGGATGTGGAGGACAGTGGGAAGCCTGTTGTAGTATTTAGCACTAATTTGTGAAGTTTTCTTTCGTGTTCATTCTGCCTTGCATCATCAGTCACAGTCCTGATTGCATTAAAAACAAAATAAAAAAAAAATGCACAAAATGAGCAGCACACGCTGGCGAGCGGCCAGGAAAGGAAAAAAAAAAAAAAAAAGGGCCAAGACATAAAAAAACAAAGAAGCCAAATGTTGAGGTTGTGACTGCTTTCTTCTTCTTCTACGTTTGTCGGAGGTTGCACCCGCTTGCTTTGCCTCCTCCTAGACCCGAATCTATCAAATCCTGCTGTGAATAATGCCACATAATGAACCCCTGGAATGATCCCATTACCCCATAAGATCCATGGCACAGTTTTCTGAGCATAATGCCCATCTGTACGTATTTATTGCCCGTTGTTTTGACTTCTCTAGAAGCTACTCCTTCCGCTCACTTCTCTAAACTTTACAAAAATGCTGACTTTGCATTGTTTGGTCCAAACGGACTTGCTTGTTTTCTTGAAAGATTGCTGAAGTGCCGTGTTCGTAAAACATTTTGGGTTTTAATGCCTCAGTGCTCATAAGGGGGGAAAAAAGCACTGTAGGATGCGTTTAACTACAATGAACTTGATCTGGAGTGTGTGTGGTCACATGACTTTAATATTGTTATGTATGAGCAGTAAGCTGTTAACTAACTACATGTCTGTAGCAGAGAACATATCTCTCAATCCCAGAGAAAGCAGTACTGCATCAAATGCAAGATTTACTAAATCCCTGTATTTAATAAAAAGATTTATCAATTTTTTTTGGATTATTAAAGTGAGTGATGGTGCTAATTGTAATAGCAGGAAAGGTGGTTGTCAATATATTTGGCTCTGCACAGATTAGAGAAATTATTGGCTTCAGATAAATTATATAATTGGGAAGAAATGACGGCAGATGGATCAGAAAATATGATTTTTAATAAACCTGAATGATGCCCTGTAGAAGAAAATCTGCCCATCTTGTGTTTAACGTGTCCCTCATTAGTCCTTTTGTCCTAACGCTGAGTGTTGGTGAACATCAAATCAAAGTGTGTTGCAACGCTTTTCCTTATTCATTTAACTTAATATGATGCCACTCAAACAAAGCTGTGTGCTCGGTTGCTGTCCAACAAAATGAAGTGAATTGATAAAAACGCACACACACAAAAACAAAAAACAAAGTGCCTATTCTCGGGTTTCTTTTTCTGTGAAATATGTTTGTGTGCTTCTTAGGCAAAGTGCAGGAAAAAAAACATTTCCGCGACATCGGCTTGTACAATAAACCAATAACGTGGCTCCACCCTGTCGTTAGGCTAAACTGTATCGGCTCTTTGCATGGATGTAAAGAGAACTTGTTGAATACACTGTATGTTGTATATTGTCTTAATTTTAATGAAAGTGTACGTTGATTTTAGCAGAGCACAGAATAGATCGTTTAAAAAAAAAGGACTCTTAATGTTATAAATCTGTTGGATTTAAACAAATTTTGGTGTCCAGGAAAATCTTTTGTTCTGCTTTATTTTCATATTGATCAAAATACTGTGAGCCAGTTAAAAAGGTCTCATCATTTGAAGTACAATGCCATTTTCAATTATTAATCAAATACATGCTAAAATGATTTGTCCCGCCCCCAGGAAACAAACACCTCATTATAAACATTAAACACCATTGACTAATTAATTATTCAGTGATCACAAGTAGGTTAAGTGTCCTGTGAAATCCAGACTTGATTTTTCATCAGCACCTTGAGTCTGTATAGTGTTCAATAAAGCTGTGAACGGCACTTTGAGTGCAGAATGCTGGTCGCTTTTCTTTCTCGTGCTTTTGACATTTACAGCCACATCTGATTAGTTCCTTGAGAGTTTGAGTAGCTGCATAATAATTTATAATGTTATTAATACATTTAAAAGCCCAAAAAAGGAGATTTTAATTTCCCAGCCTCTTTCTTTTTTAACTATATGTACAAAAAAACTAAACACAAGAACATTTTGTATACAATCTGCTTTTAGAGTTGTTTTAATAAAGCCATATTTCTGCTTTGTCACAACAGTAGCTGTATAAAAAGGCAGTAAGTAGATACATAATTTAATACAAATCCATAAAATCAAGAATTGTACACTTTGTACACCAATAGTATGAAATGAGTCCTCACTTTTTTGCCTGATCTCTGACCCCTGACCTCTAATCCTCACTCGTCATCCTCCACTGTCGTATAGATGACCTGGTTTCTGCGTTTGATTCTGGGAGTTGTGTCTTTGCTGCCCGGAGTCTCTGCTTTGCCGCTGGTACGTTTCAGGGCCCGTAGCTCTGAAGCATCGTCGCCATCGTCGTCCTCACAGTGTTCTTCCCTTTCTGCTCCAGAGCCGGCTGCTGGGGTGGAGTGGGAGGGAGGCGGCAGGTTCATCAGGTGGGAGAAACCAGTGGGTGAGGTGTCGGATTTGGGCGCGGGCAGAACCATGCGGCCGGGTGTTTGGACGTCACCAGGAGGAACATCAGATCCCGTTACTGCCGATTTTGTGCTACACCTGCCCTCAACCTCCTCCTTTCCTTCCTCCTCCTCCCACTCGTCCTCTATGGTGATCTCGTCGGGATTATACGAGCTCGACAACCCCGAGGTGTCGGTTGGGTACTCGCTGGGCTCGTCCGCACTTTCACCTTCGTCACCATCGTCATCACCTCCAGTGCTGCACCGAATTCTGCTCAAGTCACCGCCTCCATGCCCAACGTGGGCGTAGAGGTCAGTGAGACCCAACGTGGCACAGAGCTCCGTGGTCTGAGGGTTGGTCTGACAGCTGGGAGCGGCGTGCGGCTGGGGCTTGTTGGGGTCGTAGGGTTGCACAGTCCGGCTGAAGTTGTCTGGAATGGCAAGATCGCCGCTGAGATCCTTCACCACCTGCATCATGGCTGCTTCTGAAGGTCTGAAGTCCCAGCTGGTGGGTAAAGACGACAGATGTGACATTGTGTTTAAGTTAACGGCAAGAGTATGAGAAAGAATTGTCAATTCATTGATTATTCAATTTGACTCAAATGTATTTAAGGAGCAATCCAGAACACTATCTGTATCACGCTTGTCTTATAAGATATTAAACTGAATATGAAAAAGAGACAAGCGTGAAGCAGCGACAACGTACGAGCATTCACACAAACACACAACGTCACACACACTTGACCTCCATGGCAAAATCAAAACGTAACTGCCTGCTGAAGCCAGTGGTGCCTCCCACAATAGTCTACAACCAACAGTTAATTAGTTATGAAAAGGATGAGGCTAAAGTTTAGGGGCGAGGCAAACCTCCACTCATGAAAAAGCATTTCTGCCGAGTGCAATGATGCCTCCTACAAAAGTCTAGAACAAACTGTCCACATGAGTTTAGCCATGGCATCTATTTAGGAGTTTTGCCCCTTTTTGTTAAAGGCCCCTCTTACTGCTATATTCCCCTTTTCCCCACTGACATGAACATAAACTCACAACTTCACTTTTCACACACTTGACCTCATGCTAAAATGAGCAAAACTTTAGCCGCCAGTGAGTGGGGAAATTTTTGGAGATCGACCAACAGATAAAGTTATAGATCTGCTGATGAAGCTAAAAAAAAACTTTGCACAGAGGTAATGTACTTTAGAGCTAAAACTGCAAAACGAATATGAAATCAGACAAAAATAACAGTAAAACCTTTTTCTGTGTATTTTAGTTTATATTGCTCCATTGTATTTTATATATTCCTTTTGGAACCAACACTCTTGAGACTGGAAGCCTATATTACACTCCTGTATGTCATTATTAAATGCCTAAATCACAGCGACCTTGCTGCTTAAAAAATGTTTTGTCAGCAGTTTTTTTTTTACTGAAAAATTGTAATGCCCCAAATGCCTATTCATGTCCATGAGTGATGCTTGAAGCATTCTTGGGTCCTTTTCACTTGGATGACCGTCTTGCAAGTGACTGCTTTTGCTCGGACTGTAACTGTTTTTCTAAATATCAGTGTACCGTTCGTGCAGGCCGTTGTTCTCCGGGGGGTTCCAGGGGTGAATGGCGGTGCTTTGTAGACTGTTGGTGGCCTTCAGAATAGCAAGCCACTCTGGATCATACTCAAGACCCTCGCATGAACCCGGCCTCTCTGCGACATCCACGATCTGCAACACAAGCGTACACATCATCTCTTAGAACTGTCACCTCTACACCTTAAACCAGACGTTGACCTTTGTATGTTTAAACACAACTTTTTCTTACCTGTAGGAATTCCCTGTAGGGCAGACATTTATCCAGGGACAGGAACTTGGTGACACGTGGTGCAGCATTAGGTTTAGGCTAAAGAAAAGAGTATTCAATGAGTTCAGTGTAATACATTGGTACCTATAATTATTAAAATCACAGTATAGACAACAAGCAGCAATACAGCTAGTTGCAAAAGGCTGTCACACTCACCGGATGCTTCATAACGGCAGCAAACTTCACATGCAGATGTGCAGAGAACCAGTAGCTGGGCTGGAGGTGAGCCAGGAGCTCCTCAGCAGCAGGACTCCCCAGACTGTTGGTCTCCACTTCCTGTCGCAGAAACTTCTTCTTTCTCAACAACTCCGCTGTACTTCCATAGCGGTAGATCCCACGAGGCCAGTCGTGGCTCATGAAAATGTCCATGGGCATCTTGATCTAAGTGGAAATAAACATTTACGAACATACATGGTTTAGATGAATTAATGAACAATCTTTTGAAATATACGCAAGAGAACAAGTTGAATCTATATTTACCTGTTTCAGTTTGAACACCTCGATATTTCGGATGTGGTAAACACTTCGAAGTGTATTAGGATTGTATGGAGGGAATTCATGGTGACCTTATAGAGCACACATTTCTTATAAATATACTGTAGAGATTGTGTAACTTTAAATAATTTAGCGTGAAAAAAAAAACCCTCACCCCTTCTGTAGTCATGTGATTTGAAGATTCCAGACGCGCCACCGATTCTAATCCCTTTGTAGCGAACAACACCGGCATAACCTAAAGGAAACACGGCCACGTCATGCCTGGTTATTAACAGATAGACAGGTATTCAGAATAATCACATTTACCGTCTGCTGGTCCGTACCGAGATAGTAAATGTTTGGTGCCACCCAGCCTCCGTAAGGCAGCTCCTGCATGTGGTTGGAAGCCTCGTGGTTCCCTCCAATGAAGATGGTCAGGACTGGAGCCTTCTTCTCTCCAGAGTAGTATCTGCATCAAAGACAGTTATATTAAAGAATGAAATGCTCTCTCGCATATCTTGCACTTTTTAAGAGACAAAAAAAACAACAACAACAACAACAACAACAAAGGACTGACTTGTAAAAGGTCTGCATCATTCTGTACTTGGGCGGTATAGCCATACACATCATGTCCCCTTCATTTCGCGCCGCTTGGAAGTCCCCACAGCAAAGCAGCAGCTCCACTTTCACCTCTTCTTTCTTTTCCAGATAGGCGATGGTCTCGTAGATCTTGTCCAGCTCGCCATGGCAACAGCCTTCTACCGCGATCTTCATGCTGCACAAACAGGTACGCTGCTAATTCCTGCAAAAAATTAAATAAAAAAATCATATCAAATCACAGTGAGGTGTTGGTTTGAATTCTGTGCCCACTAGAGGGGCTGTCACTGGGATGCTGAGGTTTTGTGATCTGCGGGAACACAAACATTTGTGCTATTTCTTTCATTAAGAAGGAGTCAAATACACATGGGGACATTTGGAAAAACAACTTAAATGACTCACAAGACTGCTAGAAAGGTGCCTCCTATTATGTTTACGCTTAATACAAGTATCATCAGTCAATGTATAGTATACAGTACCAGTCAAAAGTGTGGACACACCTTCTCATTCAACTACTTTGAAGAATGTAAAATATAAAACATATTCTGGTTTGTTGAGCATTTGTTTGTTTACCACATAATTCCATATGTGTTCCTTCATAGTTTGGATGTCTTCAATGTCTATATATTATATATATATATATATAATAAATAAAAATAAAAATAAAGAAAAACCATTGAATGAGAAGGTGTGTCCAAACTTTTGACTGGTACTGTATATATATATATATATATATATATATATATATATATAAAATAAAGAAAAAAAAAGAAAAAAAAAAAAAAATATAAAGAAAAACCATTGAATGAGAAGGTGTGTCCAAACTTTTGACTGGTACTGTATATATATATATATAAATAATAAATAAAAATAAAAATAAAAATAAAAATAAAAATAAAAATAAAAATAAAGAAAAACCATTGAATGAGAAGTTGTGTCCAAACTTTTGACTGGTACTGTATATATAAATAATGCACCTGTAATTAAGGCACATTTACTTTCCTTTGCTTTGACATCTTGCACATTTTAACCCTTTTATCTGCTCATAATGAGAATGCTGCTCACATGCATGACCACAAGGCCTTTGCAATCATTTGTCTTCATGCATTGTTAGTTAAGTGCAATTACAACACACTATTAACACAATGAGCCACATTAACATGCTAGCTAGGCTACACACATGATCCAATGCACCACATGTTTACCCGCACAGAGGACATGAATCCTGCAAACAAACAGAGAAAAACACTGAATAAACAGCCTGAATACTTACAGCAGTGAATGAATGACTAAAGTGTGTCTTTTGTTGGGTTTTACAGTCACAAACTTTGTTCAGAAAAGCATGTTTATGATGCGGATACAGAGAATGAATTTTCCCACCTTTCAGCTGCCATTTACGCGCATGCGCAATACGTCAGAAAAAAACTTTAGATAATCGGCAGCAGATTCGACACACAAAAAAAAAAATATATTATATATATATATATATACTTAATATTAAGTATGCGTTTAATTAAAAAATATGTATGTTATTCAAACTATATTTATAATAACTATATGCTTTTGGTACACAAAAAACTGTCTTTAATTTTCATTCATTGGCCAACAGATTCTCTTATTCACAGAATATTCTGACTCAGTTTTTTTGTACTTTTAATGGAAATAGGTGCCAGACTGCTTAAATACACAAAAATTGAGGCTTGTTTGTATAAAATAAATAGAAACATTTGAGTGATTGCATGATAGAGGAGGTTCCAGCTTTGTGTAATGTGGTATAAACTATTTTAACATTTGCAACTAAAATGCAGTTGCAGCTACTGAATGCAGTTTAACATCTTATTTATCCATCATATAGGATATAAGTGGCGCCCAGCAAAGCCAGTAGAGTCTCCCAGTAGAGTCTCCCAGTAGAGTCTCCCAGTAGAGTCTCCCAGTACAGTCTCGGCGGCTGTGGCGTAGTGGGGAGCAAGGTAGTTCTCCATTCAGAGGATCGATGGTTCGATACCCGGCTTCATCGATGGTTCGATACCCGGCTTCGAGTCAGTCGATGTGTCCTTGGGCAAGACACTTAACCCCAAGTTGCTCCCAAAGGCTTGCCATCGGTGTGGACTGGATGTTGCATGAATGTTAGTTAGAGTCTGATGGTGGCACCTTGCATGGTAGCCTGTCATCAGTGTGAATGGGTGAATGATATACATATCATTCACCCATTCACACACTGATGACAGGCTCCCATGCAAGGTGCCATACTTCACTGATTGTAAGTCGCTTTGGATAAAAGCGTCTGCTAAATGAATGTAATGTAATGTAATGTCTCCCTATAGAGTCTCCCATTAGTCTCCCTATAGAGTCTTCCAGTAGTCTCCCAGTACAGTCTCCCTATAGAGTCTCCCAGTACAGTCTCTCAGTAGAGTCTCCCAGTACAGTCTCCCAGTAGAGTCTCTCCCAGTAGAGTCTCCCTATAGAGTCTCCCTATAGAGTCTTCCAGTAGTCTCCCAGTACAGTCTCCCAGTAGAGTCTCCCAGCAGAGTCTCCCAGTACAGTCTCCCTATAAAGTCTCCCAGTCCAGTCTCCCAGTCTCCCATACAGTAGAGTCTCCCAGTACAGTCTCCCTATAGAGTCTCCCAGTCCAGTCTCCCAGTAGAGTATCTCCCAGTTATAACCTCTTCATAATCATTTATTGTACATGTGATATCATCTCTTTGACGAATCAGCCTCTGACAGCCTCCTCCTCCACAGACACCATTTACCAACACCCAGCCTGACAGATCTCAACTTCAGCGGTGTTGTTGTTTGTCTTCACAGCGGTGTTTCCAACTAAAACACCTACAACCACATGCTGTTCTTTACCCAGTAACGACCAGTGTCTGTGGTCTATCTTTCTGGGGTCTTTTAGGGTCTTTTAGGGTGTTTATTTCCTCCATAAAGCCGCTCTCAGCTGCTCTGGAGGGGGCGGAGTGTCTGCAGAGCTCTGCGCCGATTGGGGCGCTCGATCCCGGGGAAGAGAGAGATGTCGTGCCTGCTGGAGGCCCCTCTCCGCGTTAGCGTGCTGTCTGTGAGTCCCTGTCATCATTTAAAACACATATTAATCAATTAACAACCAGTTAACTCCCTCATTAAGGAGTTTAAATCAAAACATTCGTGTTTGCAAGCATGGAGACTCCGTAAGCTGCTAAGTAGGGATAGGTTTGTGGTGCGGCGTAGCGCGGGCGGGCGGGGTTAGTAGGGACCGCGTTGGTTGGTGTACCCGCCCGCCCCGTCGGCGCGCAAGGGGGAGACAAATCGAGCGACAGAGCTGTCAGAGCTAGCTAGCAGCTAAAAAGCTAATGTGAGAGTCGCTACTGTCCCGAAACACGCTGTAAATGTTTGTGAATGGACATTAAGGCGTTGGTTGCACTGGTTGGGTTGTTTTATTACAGTTGCACGGTGCTGTTTGCCGGGTGATTACAACGGGAAACGTTAGCGGAGTTATGCTAGCTCAGGGTAGGAGCTGCATGCAACATGGCGAAGCTAACGATGCTAACGACGCTCAGGGAGCCGCAGTGCATTGTGGGGGTTAGGGTTATTACTGCAGGTGGCAATGGTTGCTTGTACTGGGAGAGTCTAATGGGAGACTCTACTGGGAGACTACAGGGAGACTGTACTGGGAGACTGTACTGGGAGACTCTATAGGGAGACTCTACTGGGAGACTCTATAGGGAGACTGTACTGGGAGACTCTGCTGGGAGACTGTACTGGGAGACTGTAGTGGGAGACTCTATTGGGAGACTACTGGGAGACTCTACTGGGAGACTGTACTGGGAGACTCTACAGGGAGACTCTACTGGGAGACTCTATAGGGAGACTGTACTGGGAGACTCTGCTGGGAGACTGTACTGGGAGACTCTACTAGGAGACTCTACTGGGAGACTCTACTGGGAGACTCTACTGGGAGACTCTATAGGGAGACTACTGGGAGACTCTACAGGGAGACTGTACTGGGATACTGTATTGGGAGACTCTACTGGGAGACTGTACTGGAAGACTCTGCTGGGAGACTCTACTGGGAGACTACTGGGAGACTCTACTGGGAGACTCTACTGGGAGACTCTATAGGGAGACTACTGGGAGACTGTACTGGGAGACTCTATAGGGAGACTGTACTGGGAGACTCTGCTGGGAGACTGTACTGGGAGACTGTAGTGGGAGACTCTACTAGGAGACTCTACTGGGAGACTCTACTGGAAGACTCTATAGGGAGACTACTGGGAGACTCTATAGGGAGACTACTGGGAGACTCTACTGGAGGGAGACTACTGGGAGACTCTATAGGGAGACTACTGGGAGACTGTACTGGGAGACTCTCCTGGCTTTGCTGGGCGCCACTTATATCCTATATGATGGATAAATAAGATGTTAAACTGCATTCAGTAGCTGCAACTGCATTTTAGTTGCAAATGTTAAAATAGTTTATACCACATTACACAAAGCTGGAACCTCCTCTATCATGCAATCACTCAAATGTTTCTATTTA
The DNA here is from genome assembly GCF_027596085.1 of Anoplopoma fimbria. Classification (NCBI taxonomy): domain Eukaryota; kingdom Metazoa; phylum Chordata; class Actinopteri; order Perciformes; family Anoplopomatidae; genus Anoplopoma; species Anoplopoma fimbria. Next base: position 21,236,620 of record NC_072464.1, on the reverse strand, counting down.
TTTTATATAAACAAGCCTTTTTACTCAATTTTGATGTGTATTTAAGCAGTCTGGCACCTATTTCAGAATCACCTATAGTCAGAATATTCTGTGAATAAGAGAATCTGTTGGCCAATGAATGAAAATTAAAGACTTTTTTGTGTGTACATATTGTGCTGAACCAAAAGCATATAGTATCAGTTTGTTGTTGGCCGGGTGAGGTTTTTCTCCCCTAGTTTCATGTGGAACGTTCTGGTTTAAGCTGTCAGTGATACAAACACAGTTATCTGGTGTCACATGTAGCCTCTGGGTGCCCTATATAACATATTTTAAAGGGCCATGCCATGGGTCATGCTGCTGTATGAGTGTGTATGATTGTGAATCTATCAAGGCTTTTATTTTAGTTATATGAGCTAAAGTCAAATACTTCTAATGTTGAGTTGTTTAAATGCTAACACTATATGTCTGCATAATCTGGTACAATAGCAACAGGCTCTTCCTCTCAGCCTTTCAACTTTAATTTGTTGTTAAATTGATCTTAAAATGTATTGAAAGGCCCCTAGGTATGTTAAAATCTGTACTGTCGTGTGTATGTGTCTTTGTGTTTCTTGCAAGGCAGCCCTAGCTTGAAAATGTGTTTGTAAATTCTGTCACTAACGTTGCTGTTATATTTGTGCTCATGCAGGAAGTCACTGCCACTAGTCGCCATTATGTTGACCGGCTGTTTGATCCCGACCCACAGAAAGTGCTGCAGGGAGTCATGTAAGTTTAGCACCATGCATGTGTGTTATTATTCCACTGATGTTATTATAAAGCCAGTGTACACAGCACACCCTTTTGCTTTAGCTGATTATTTATTTTTTCTTTAAGATCCTGTGCTGCAATGCATTGTTTGAGTGAGCGTGACCTCTATGTTTACATGCAGAGGCTTTCATGTGACAGTCTATTTCAAAATGCATTTCACTCATCAGTGTGAATACATCTCTCTCTGTCTCTGTCTCGATTGTTATTTTTAACTTCTGAAGGGATTAGCTCTGGTTACGGCTCGTAGAGCCCCACTAGCCGAGCACCTGACTGACTTGACTGCCTGCTACAGCTGTACTTTTCCATTAGCCCCACTCACCTGCTATACGATATCATCTGGCTCTCTTGCAGAGCAGACGAAGGGCTGCATGGAAAACAAAAAAAGAGTGCATGCAAATGAACTGGCTCAGCCTTTGTCCTACAACAATATGCGGCACATCTGCTAGAAGCCTTCGCTGTTCCAATTTAGAAACGGCTGCCTGGCTGACCTCTGTCTGCCTGCTGTCTTTATAACGTCTTTCATGACCTCTGCTGATCCGCAGACGGCCCCTCACAATGTCTCAACAGTCTGAAGACTATGAGCTTATATATTATATACTTATGTTATAAAAAGACATAACTAATGTGCTTTACTTAAAGCATGTTTGTTATTTTAAGAATTATAGTATAAAAAACAATTCTGACCTGTTGCAGAAGCCTAATTGTTGCTCGAATAACTGTAACTAAATGGTAAATGGACTGTATATAGCGCTTTTCTAGTCTTCCGTCAAAGCGCTTTTACATTACTAATCATTCACCCATTCACACCCATTCATACACTGATGACAGGAGCTACCATGGAAGGTGCCACCTGACCATCAGGACCCTAAAACATTCATACACATACATACACCGCAGGAACAGCCTGCGTTTTGCCCAAGGACACATCGACATGGACTGCCAGAGCCAGGGATCGAACCGCTGATCCTCTGATTGGGGGACGACCCTATCTCCACTGAGCCACAGCCGTACTGTAACTGTAACCTGTTATATTAGAATAGCTGTCAGTAAAAAAATAAATAAAATAGAGCATACAATATTTTTTTTAGGTCCCGACATTGTACCCCTTTATTCCTAACAGCACATCTTGCTCCCTTGTAGCTTCATGTAAACATGAACAACTGAATAACACTGTAAATTGGGAAGAAATATGCTCTATGTTGCGGGCCGTAATCAAAAGCGTTATCATCTCCTAAACTGTCGTTAGGTTTCAGTCGCCCCAAATAAATGTCCAAGATGATCCTCATCTGTGTGTTTATGTCTGACTTCACAGCGACATGAAGAATGCTGTCATAGGAAACAACAAGCAGAAGGCCAATCTGATTGTCCTCGGAGCTGTGCCGAGGTACGTCTCTGCACATCATTCCTCTTTATCTATCTTCCTACTTTTCCCACATTCAAGTACACTCAAGATATAGACGGATTTTGTTCAGTAGACAGACAATAAATGAAAAATAACTGCAAAGCTGCAAGAGTTTAACTATTAGCATCATCTACCCTGTACCTTACAGGTGACTTAGCAACCCTCTGCAATGATCTTGCTCCGCTGTGTGTTTTGCCCACTTGGTTGCAGGTTACTTTACCTGCTCCAGCAGAGCTCGTCCAGTTCGGAGCTACGGACCGAGTGTGCCGTGGTGCTGGGCAGCCTCGCCATGGGCACCGAGAACAACATCAAGTCCCTGGTGGACTGTCACATCATCCCTGCCCTCCTTCAAGGTTAGGACACACACAAAGACATATACATATGCTCATGCATGCAAATACTCACTGCAGAGGAAAACATCTTTAGGTGAGACAGGGATCTATTAAACTTCTGTGTTTTTTGCGCTCGCAGGTCTTTTGTGTCCGGACCTGATCTTCATTGAAGCCTGTCTTCGATGTCTCAGAACGGTCTTCATCAGTCCAGTCACTCCTGTGCAGCTGCTCTATACTGTAGGTTGTCTTATCAGTTCAGTGTTCCTCTAACTGCATGGTACAGCAAGGGCGAGGCTTGTTCTAACTATTTCCATCATATTTGGTGATGTGTTCTTTAGGACCCCACTGTGATTCCCCATCTAATGTCTCTACTGAGCCGCTCACAGAGAACCCAGGAGTACATCACACAGATCTTCTCCCACTGTTGTAAGGTATTTGTTGGTATTTATTCACACACACACACAAAACACAGCGGAGTCCACCACGCTCGTAGCCAGAACACAGATTCACTGTTGATTGGACGTTTGTTTTGTTTTTTACCTCCAGACCCCAGAGCACCAGACGGTTCTTTTCAACCACGGCGCCATCCAGAACATAGCCCCTCTACTTATCTCGCCCTCTTATAAGGTATACGGCTGTGTCTCTTTGTGTGTCTCTTTGAGTGTGTGTGTGTGTGTGTTTGTGTACGTACAAAGTATTTTACCCAACTGCATGATACGACTTTTCACAGGCAGTTAACTGTGTATATCACTCTCTCCCTCCGACCTCATGACTCTCCAGGTCCGGATGCAGGCGTTAAAGTGTTTCTCAGTCCTCGCCTATGAGAACACTCAGGTCTCCATGACACTGGTGAATGGTGAGTCTCTTCTCTTCTTGTCTCCTCTCCTCTTGTCTCCTCTCCTCTTGTCTCCTCTCCTCGTTCGAGCTTCCCTTTGCGAGCCCAGTTTATCTACGTTCTTGTTTTTCGTTGCCACAGTGCTGGTGGATGGTGAGCTGCTCTCTCAGGTATTTGTCAGAATGATGCAAAGGGATCAACCCATTGAAATGCAGCTAACGGCAGCCAAATGGTGAGCGACTTAAAACTGCTTCAACTGATTATGAATATATGACTGCATTTCCCCCATATACTTCTTCTTTGATTATGACTTCCTCTCCTTCTGTCCCAGTCTAACGTACATGTGTCGAGCGGGTGCCATCAAGACGGACGAAAGCTGCATAGTCCTAAAGGTCAGGCTTTTAATGAGACCTCTGCAACGGCCATTCTATTCATTATTATATTGTATCAGTGGCACTTCTTTATTAAATGTGCTTTGACTTCCTGTTTTCCACCCCAGACCCTGCCGTGCCTCGTGCGGATGTGCAGTAAAGAGCATTTGCTGGAGGAGAGGGTGGAGGGTGCGGAGACACTTGCCTACCTGATGGAGCCCGACGTGGAGCTGCAGAGGATCGCGAGCACTACAGACCACCTGGTGGCCATGCTGGCCGACTACTTTAAATACCCCAGCTCTGTGTCTGCCATCACTGACATCAAGAGGGTGGGTCAGAGGGGGATCTTTCATGTTTTTGGCGAGGTGGAGGGGGGGGTGGTGTTTGTGCTTTATCATTACACTAAAAAAGACGTCTACAGCCATGCTAGCGCTACTATGAGGCTGTGCTTTGAGCTAAGTGCTTTATGTCAGCATGCTAACATGCAGGAAATTACAATCCTGCTGATGTTCAGCAGGTATAGTGTTTATTTTCATTTCAATTAAATTAATTTTGTATGGCCAAAAATCACAAATCACAAATTTGCCTCAGAGGGCTTTACAATCTGTTAAACAAAGAACATCCTCTGTCCCAGGACCCACGCATCTGTACAGGAATAACTCCTCATTTACCAGATTAGTTTAGCATGTTAGCATGCAAACATGTGCTGATTAGCACTTAACACAAAGTGGACAGCTAAGGTCAATGGCAATGTCATTAGCGTGGCAGGTATTTCAGTCTGGACCGAAGTGTTAGACAGAACAGCCTTTAAATCCCTCGAGCTATGTATGTAGCTATTATGGCAAAATATCATAATTGCAATATTTTTTTAATAAGGCCAATTAAAGGCTATTTTTCACAAGAATATATTATTTTGCTCAGACTTACAGACAGCCCTTTGTGCAGGCTAGTTATGCTAATCAGCTATGACCCCAGTCATCCTCAGTGTGTCCAAACGTCATTTGCGGTTTTTATTTCCCAGAATCTAATGAGTGAGTCTAATTATGAATGTAGAGACTGTTTGACTCTTATAAACCGGAAAGATATCTTCATTTTCTTTGCTGTTCCACATTATTCACCAGTTTAGTTTTCTGCTCTGTCATCCGCAGCTGGATCATGACCTGAAGCACGCACACGAGCTGAGACAAGCTGCTTTCAAACTGTACGCCTCCCTGGGCTCCAACGACGAGGACATACGCAAGAAGGTGACCTTTGGCCTCAGGGTGTATTTTATTTTTGTTTGCATATATAATCGTGCACGGATCTATTTATTTATATTCTAATCTATCCTCTCCTTTCTCCTTGTGTTCAGATCACAGAGACAGAGAACATGATGGACCGGATAGTCAGTGGCCTATCAGAATCCAGCATCAAAGTCCGTTTAGCAGCCGTTAGGTACGGTCTACCGTTGCCAATATTGCCCTCTTAATCTCTTTCTAATCCCTGTACCAAGAAATTAACAAACATTTGTGACACGGCAGTTCTGCAAACTTTGATGAGCATTGAAGATATTTAACTTTAACTGCGCTGTGATGTCTCAAAATGCGTTAGAAAACAGCCAGTATTGCTTTTTAATTTGTATATTTTTCTAATGAGCTGTCTTAATAATGTACAATTCCCATTTTGCATCCACTTGTCTTTTTCCTTTCGAGGCTATATTTAGGAAGAAAATGTGTTTAACATTTTATTAAAAGAGATATTGAAATGCTGTTGATTTAATTCAGGTTTTAGTTGAGAATTTTATTATGACATCAAAAGTGGATGATGTATTAAACAAAACTTTTGACAGGTTACACTATTGCAAAATGCCATGCAACTGTGACTAAGCCCTCCGTCCATATTTGGACTTTCACCCAGGTGTCTTCACAGTCTTTCGCGGTCGGTGCAGCAGCTGAGGACGAGCTTCCATGACCATGCAGTGTGGAAACCCCTCATGAAGGTCAGTGGAGTGGCAATAAAGTTTAAATGAGTGAATACAGCAAAGCCCATATTTAGTAGGAAAAAAACCCTATATTTGTATGCAGCTGTTGCAGAACGCCCCCGATGAAGTCCTGGTCATGGCCTCCTCTACACTATGCAATCTACTACTGGAGTTCTCTCCAAGCAAAGAGGTACACACACTCGCAGTCCCTCACATATAAAGAGAACAGATTGTGTTACTTTAATACTGAGACTGACTGTTTCTGCTGATCTGCAGCCCATCTTGGAGTCGGGGGTGATTGAATTACTATGCAGTCTGACCCAGAGCGACAGTCCAGCACTGAGGGTCAACGGGATCTGGGCTCTGATGGTAAGAAGAGGATTTACAGTTTTTTGTTTTTTTTAACTTATTGGCTCCTTACAATCATTTTTATCTTCATACGTTTATTGAATCTGTGCTTTCCAGGACTGGAAGTAACGAAAAATCTCTTTCTAATTTTCTCTCTGCACTGCAAAACATCTGTGTTGTGTTTAAAGTGTTAAATATATGGTTTCAGTGAGTTGAAATATAATAAATCAGATCATTGATCCACCATACTGCCAGATTACTTCATCTCAAATCCGTGTTTTTCTGTGTTAAGAACATGGCGTTCCAGGCGGATCAGAAGGTGAAGGTGGAGATCGTTCGGGGTTTGGGCACAGAACAGTTGTTCCGCCTGCTATCGGACCCCGACACCAACGTTCTGATGAAGACCCTCGGTTTACTGCGCAATCTGCTGTCAACACGCCCAGTGAGAGACACACACACAAGCATGATATGATACTTCAATTATTTTTAATGTAAACTGTTTTAGTATGTCCCAATACATAATGTGTCAAGTGCAGTATGCCAAAAATACCAGGATGTCAAAGTGCAACCAGTCGGATTTGGCAGCGTGCAAGTAAGCATGCTTATTTATTTATTCTGACCCACAATCCTCTGCGAGTGGGTCAAAGTTCAGGGGGCAATTTTATGCTGAATTAGTATGTGGCAGTTTATTGCATACTGCATGCAACGGTACATAGTTTGTAAGGTCGACTAAAGTAAGTACTAAAAGAAAGAATATGAGGAATGTAGTGAATATGATATGATTTGCTAAACTTAATTTCAAAAGCCTTTTATTCCCCTGGTAACACAGTCTTTACCATCCTTAGTTACAGTTTTATATACTCCACTACATATTAATATTAATACACATATCAATGTGTGCTATCGAAAATAGCTGCAGCAGGCAAAGTTGCACCCTTTTTTTTTTTTACTGTCTTTGTTTTCTGGTTGCTTCCTGAACTGTTATGTTGCCACAGAAAAGTTGTAGTAATTCCCCTCATTGCCAACCTTGAGTGCTCAATACTTTCTCACCTACTCTGTAAATATTAGTACACATGCATGTATGTGCTGAATTTGCATAGACTCTCCAGAAATGTTAAATACGGCATGCGTGCTGATTCTGTCCCGCTTGCTCTCTTGCACTCTTCGACTGGCAGCACATCGACCAGATCATGAGTTCTCACGGGAAGCAGATCATGCAGGCGGTGACCCTCATCCTGGAAGCGGAGCACAGTATAGAGGTCAAAGAGCAGGTGAGCACTCCCTCTGCTTCATGCTTACAAATGGTTTTTCATACAGAATTCATTGAAAAAGACTGCATTGCAGAGTCGCTTTAACATTCTGCAAGTATGAGTCTTTATTCAGTTAGGCCTGTCGAGTGGTGTTTGTGGAGCTGGAAGAATCAGTCGGCATTGAAGAGTTTGTTTCTGGATCACAAAGAACAAAATGTCCAGATATCAGCGCTGATGTAATACTCTTTCTTTTATCTTTTAGACGCTGTGCATCCTAGCCAACATCGCCGACGGCAACACAGCCAAGGAACTCATCATGACCAATGATGACATGCTCCAGAAAATCAAATACTACATGGTACTACAAGCCCTCCACTGTAGCTCACACCTTGTGATCAGAGCAAGTGTTTGGTGTTGCTGCAGCATGAATTTCTTACTGTTTCCTCTTCACTCTTCACATGTTGTGAGTTCTGGTGGGAAGCAGATCATTCAGTATGTTGTACCAACCGAAGACACTGTTGAGTTTAGTTTAAAACCGCCGTAGTGAAGCCGCAGGTGCCAGAAAACGTGCTCTTGTTCTACATTTTTGTAGATTGCACATTGTTTTTAGATGTTTTAGAAACAGGGGGTCTAAGAAATCTTAATTTTATTACATATTTTGCAGCCAAATCAAATATCTTGACAGTATATTCAACCTTTTCTTCTTTATAATGCAATCAAAACTTAACTTGTTTCTTTACAGTGCTTGTACAAAGGCATGAAGTAGTCCATGAATATAAGATATGAGTTTACAGATAATTACAATCCCTCCTCCCTATGGTGGAGGTTGGTTTATGGCTTTGTGCCGGCTACACCTACAGTCTATGGGTTACACTGGTTGTCTTTTTAATTCTTCAGAGCTCATTTTGTTTGTACACCCTCTGGTGTTTTGTAGAATAATGCAACGAACAGCATTTGTTGCATTATTCTATGCATTATAACAGCATATAGTATAAACAGCTACGGGGCCAAGTGCTAGTTGAGCCCATGTGACCTGAGCTTTTGTTCCGTTTTGCCCTCACTTGTACATTTTTCTTACCTCTGCTGTTCTTTCAGGGGCATTCGAATGTGAAACTGCAGCTCGCTGCCACCTTCTGCATCTCCAATCTTATCTGGAATGAGGAGGACGGTAAGAGACACGACACACAAGTAGAAGGAGGCCAGGTTCAGAGAGAGGAGGCAGAGGGATGTGAGGAAAGCTCAAGTCTTGTCTTTTCTGGGGAAATGTTGATGTTAACATTACAGCAGGAAAAAAAAGGTTTTGTGTTGCTTAGTGCAGTATTTACCACTCCAGGCCTCCGAGTGGCGCTGCACTAAATGAAACCACCAGCAGATTCAAACTCTGTTATTTTATAACAAACATGGTTGCTGCATGCTTATATTTCACAAAGAATATCTGTCCTGTCTGGTCTCCTGAGGCCAATTTGTTATTGTACAGAAACACAAGTAATTGCGTTTTTCGTCCCATCTTTCAGTTCAAGCAGTGGTCAACAACGATTGTGCCCACAAAGGTCAGCACAGCTCAGGTCAAAGTTACACACATTTTCTTTAACTTCTTTCTAGACTCAAAGTGAAGTCTGTTGTCTACAAAAAACACTTAGATGATGGCGCACTAAATTACAAAGCCATTTATGCCTCTTTTTGTAAAGGAATTGAAGATGTTTTCACTCAGTAATGAATAATAATCAACTGCTCTCTGCTTTATCGTGTGCTCTCAGGTTCTCAGGAGCGTCAGGATAAGCTGAGGGAGATGGGCTTTGTGGACATTCTGCACAAACTCACCCAGGCCACTGACCCCAACCTCTGTGACAGGTGGGCCAGAATAACAAATCCTATAAAACAAGCACACGTTCTCAATAGACAGTAGCTCAACAGGTTGGACTGATTCTCTCTCTCTCTCTCTCTCTCTTGCAGGGCGAAGACGGCGATGCAGCAGTACCTAGCGTGACCACAGGGAGGAGGGTTCCTCTTCTGTCAGCCTGACTAACAATCACCGGGAGGACGCCTGCCATCGGTTCTTTGGTTTCTTGTTTTATTAAACCTCGAGGCTGCTTTTGTTGCACAAAGACACTGTTCTTTTTGGGACCTGTGGCTGGCCTCCCTTCAACCCCACCCACCCCACCTTCTAATAACACCACCTCAACAGTTCAGCTCACTCTGAACCGCATCATGGAGACTCTGAGACCGTGGATGTGGGAAATCAACGGTTAGGAGGGGTTCTTGTGTTTTTTTTTCTGTTTTTTTTTTTTAGATTTTCATCAATGAAGTGATTTTTTTTTTTGACTCCTTTCGGGACTTTGTGATTTGAGATTTTTTTGTTTCCTTGTTGGAGTGCGTCAGCTTGAAACCAGCACCACTTTGGTGCATCTGGACTCCCCATAGCGGAGATTCTGGTTTAGGAGAAGCGGACTACGAGGTTTGACGCAAGAGCAGCAAAGCTTCCCAGTTTTATTTTATTTTTTAATTAATATTACTATTAATAATGTTTCCTTTTTAAGGCGTCGCAAGCAAGGACATATTTGGAAAAAAAAAACAAAGACTGCCTATTTTGAAATTTTGGGTGTTTTCTTTTTCTTTGTGGATACATACCTCGTAAATATATAAATATATATAAATATAAACATAAATATATATTTTTGGATTTTTATTTTCCCCTGACCCCTCTGTTCGTTTTCATTCATTCTCTCTGAACCATGATTCTTGTCACAGTAGGAGAATCCACTGCAGTCTGATTCAAGTATGTAACGTGGTCTCTAGAGGTGAATAAGGAAGAGAAATGTAATTCCCCTGATTTATTTTTTTTCCTCCTCTCACAGCGGTGGTTCCTACGTGCACTGACGCCCGTCACTTCTGTCCAACATCCTTATAATCCCAATGGGAAATGTAGTTTCCATAGTGCTAACTCTGACCTGCCGGTTACTAATTAACAGGCATGAGTACACACAGCACCAGAGATAAGAGGATGCATGTATCCTCACGTCTCTGCTGAATAAGACTCCATGTCTGTCGCCGTCTCTGTATTCTCTGCACCCCCCCCTCTGTGTGTGTTTGTCAAAAGAGATAAAGGAAAGCTCCTGGGTTTCTATCCTCTCATGTGTTTCGAGAAGCGAGCGAGGACAGAGTAGATTTAAGGAATAAAGGAAGGAACTACTGGAGACTGGCCCCTGGAGGGTGAAGCACTAAACGCATCCTCAGCAGCAGAATCAAGTTCTACGTTTGTTTCCTCCTCGATCATTTATTTCCTGTCCCATCAGGATAAATCTAGAGTGTTGTTCCCTGACATTTCAAAACCCTACTGAAACTCTGATAGAATGAATGTTACCATTGAAAATATATGCAGACCTGAAGAAGGATTTCTTCTGTGTTGCGTCTTATTTCTGCCGGGTTGCTTTACGTGTTTGGTTCTGAGCTTTAACGTCTGCAATCAGATTAAAAACAGCAACAAGTATTATTTATCTCTCATCCACATTGTGTAAAGAGAAAGTTCAGAGATACAGTATTTTGGGGGGAATTCTACAGTATTTTTCCAACTTTGCCAGAGTCAGAAATAAAAAAAATACCTGAGGACAGACTTTTTTTTTTTTTTAAATGTATTTGGTGTGTTAAGTTATGTCAAAAAGCAATATTAAGCTATTTTGGCTCAATTGTTGAATGTCTATTGGATTAAACAACATTATAATGATTTAATAGACATCACACCTTTTTTTTAAAACCCCTGGTCTGAAGAAAAAACATTTATATACAAATACAGTGAACTTCCCATTTTGTTTGTATTGCGGCTAATAGTTAGCCAGCCCCAGTTTTAGTCACAGAGGTCATTATCAGTTCTTCAGAAAAATAAATGCACAGGGATGTTGGAAAAAACCAAAAGTAAACTCTGTGCTGTAGATTTTTCCAACTCTTCTAACAATCTGGATACAAATATTGTGTTTGCAATAGATTTTTTTATCTGTTTTCCAATTTTGTTTCTTAATCCAAACAAAGACTGTAGCAGGAAATAATGGATCTACTTAATCTATACAATGTCGACTTACAATTATATTATATTTCTTATATTTTTTCATAATAATGCATTCTTTTTCTTGCATTTTACAAACAGGGAAAGGATGTGTTATTTCCAGCTTTTGTCTTTGTAATACTTTTGACATCCAGATGGTTAGAAGACTCTTGAACAATTCTGAAACTATCAGCAGTAAGTTTTGTTAAAGCGCTTTCTGGGTTTTTAAGACATCCCTGGTATTTAGTTTCCAAAACAACAATGTTCACCTCGGTTGATGAGGCACAGACTGAGGCTTTAGTTCCAGAGAGTAGAGCAGGACTCTGAGGTCTTACAAAACAACACTTCTTTATTGTTGTACAGTATGTAATCCTGGTAAGAGCTTTTTTTATGTAACAGCAGTCTTTAATAAAACATCTGAAACCCAGCAGCCTCCCACAGGGCGGCCAGTTTGTCGGCCTCCCATCAGCCCTCCGACCTCCGCAGCTCAAAAGCAGGCACATTCCTCATGCAAAAAAAAAAAAAAAAAAAAAAAAAAAAGCTGCGACATGCATTTAAAACCCTTTTGTGTAACCAAGACCCCCCCCCAAAAAAAATCACACAAACACAGAACTCCAAACATCAATGGGAGTGAATCTTTGTGTTTCAGTGTCGTCCCTCCCCGTCCCCGTTACAGAAAATAGAAACCAGAAATCTGACTGTCTATATTACAAGTATCATGTGGTGCACAAAACACCTCGACAACGCAAGAAAATAAATAAATGTAGAGAAGTCCTGGGACCTCTGTAGCGATGCAGCCTGGGTATTGTAGTTTTCGGGTTAGGCTGTTGTCTCGTACCAGTGTTAAGCGGTTGGCAAAGGGGTTTGGAGATGATGCAAAAATGTGTGTGTGTGTGTTCAAGATATGCTTTGTGTGTGTGTGTGCGTGTGTGTGTGTGCTACATTAGAAATTGGGAAGGTGAGACTCGAGTGCATCCAGTTCGATGGTCTAAACTTCCTCCCCAGCCGGTTTCTGTTACGTCTCCCAGATACAGAGTTTCCTCATTGCTTTAGGCATCAACAAAAAAAAAATTCACAGCCTTAATAAATAAATACATTGACATTTTTAGGGTAAAGGTGCAAGTGTTTTTCTCTGATGGCTTTCTATGTTCTAATTTTGATCCAAATGCTGCCTGTGATGAACAGCTGACTGTAGGGAACTCTTGTCTTTATGCGGAGAAGGCACCAATGGCTGGATGGCTAAAGCTCAGGAGTGATGTGGGAGTTTGCTGAACAATCTGGTTTGTAAACAGTCACGATGGTGATAAACAGATATATATGGGTGCTGTTTATGATATTTGTGTTGTCATCCCCCACCCCCCGATAAATCTTGCTTTTAATGTCTTTGGCACACAACGCGACAGCTAGCTCAGACGTTTTAGGTCCACTCCCAAATAGAAGCACTTCTGCTCCTCAACATGCTCGTGACTCTGTACTTCAAACTTCTTTTACAGGGAGAGAAAATGAAAGAAAGTTAAAACCAATTCAAACATATTTTTAGCTTCTTTTTGTTTTGTTTTTGTGAACGTGATTGACGTTTGTGTGATTCTGAGGACGAGTGTTTTCTTCCATCAGCCCAGAGGATGATTTTAAATCTAAACAAAAACCATAATCCCATTGATGAAACAAACTGGTCTTCCATGTGAGTTGACAGAGACTGAATGGAGAGTTTACATTCCCAGTCCCGGTGCGACGGCTTCGGACTGGAGTGAAGACGTGATTCCTGCTGAGATATGTTTGTACCTTCCCTTTGAAGAGGAGGAGACATCCATACTTTGGGGGCGGGGGAGGGGGGTCCATAAGAGCTAAATGCGTCTCCAGAGATCAATGGAAACCAGTTAAAAAGTTGTGCTCTGGTCCGATGTGTCCCAGTAGCTGCGGGGGTCGACTGACGCTACTGAAGTGTCGATACTGTAAGACAATTTGTGCTGTTGTAGTTCTGTGGTGGATCCGGGTAAGAAAAGGTACTCCTTCTCACTGATCTGCTGACAGCTGGCATCGTGTCTCGGCCTCCCAGGTGTGTTCCTGCTCACCTGTCCTCTCCTCCTTCAGTGAGATGGATCAGCCGTCCGCTCTCCCTGATCTCCGTTGTTCCCGTCTCTCCGTTTTGTGTATTTGTCTGCTACTCTTTTTGTCGCCTCACAGTTTTAACCCGTTCATAACGCTGGCTCCTCTTCGTCGATGAAGCTGATGTGCTCCGTGGACGACTTCCCCCCGTCCTCCACCACCACCACCTGCCGTCGTCCCCACTCCTGCATCTCCAGCTCCTGGGGAGAGCGGCGGGTCGGGCCTCCCCGCGGTGCCGCTGC